>NW_026126433.1:49317500-49547500 GCF_943737965.1 Phodopus roborovskii | reverse complement strand
CATAACATCAGAAAAAAAATATTCCACAATCTGAATATTTGTCTGTTTCTCCTGAGAGCCTTCTTGCATTGGTGTTAAGAGTCAGTTGTAAAACCACACCCCTAAGGTTTGTGTGTTGGCATATTTGATCTCCAGTTGGTGGTACCATTTCTGGAAGGCTGTAGAACCATTTGAACATAGGGCCCAGCTGGCAGACACAAGGGCTATAAGCCTGTAGGGCTGGGTTTATGGGTAGCATAGCCTGGCCTGGCTCCTACCTGAGGCCCTCTCTGCTTCCATGTCCACTGAGATACGAAGAGTCGCAGTCACATAATCCTAATACTGAGAACTCCCACATGCTTTCTGTGCCACAGGCTGTACCTTCTCCAATCTTGAGTGAGTTAAGTCCTTCCTCCCTATGGTATTTCTCCCTTCATGTATTTTATCGCATCAACAGCATTGAGGAAAAGTAAGATGGGAGGTGATGTGCATTTGCCACACTGCCCTGAGGACTCCTCATAGCTGGCTTAGTTGGAAATGCCGGAGGGCAATCAATGTACAAGCTGCCCAGAATCACATGGCAGGGTGGGGGTGCAATTCTAGAAGATTCGAACTAAAACCTGCTATGGTAGGAAAACCACGGTGTGAAAACTCGAGGTACTGAGGTCAGCTTGGACCAGTTCCCGACTCATGGAGGAGGCAAGTCATTTGTTCTCTTGAGTTTCTAGTGTATTTGTAGACAGTAAGCAAAAAAGAATACTGAAAAAAGGAAACTTTCTATAGCGTCATCAACACTTTGGCCCAAATAAGTTCAGCGTGAACCAAAATAAGCTCTGGTCCAGAAGAGAAGTCAGCAATAGCTGAGTGCTGAGTGTGGCCACACAGTGAGATAAGAGCCATAAAAGCAAGCAAGACTCCTTCAGGGCCAGGCTCCGTGGGTGCCATCTAATGTCAAGACTCTTTCCACCAGCCACACTGGTGGCATACAGGCCTCCCTCTACCAAGAATCCACAGCACACTCAAATTCCTTGTACTGAATCCCCAGCTTGGATGCCAGAGAAGAGTTAGACTCTGCCCTCCATTCATGGAGACCATGATGCCACCCACCAGAAAAGAATCCAAGCAAACCTTGTAAGGAAACCTGGCCTGTGCCAGGCTGAAACTGGAAAGCTGAGGAGAGAGGAAAGGTCTCAGGCCCAGCAGCTCCAGTGTGCCAGGGCTCATCGGAGGAGACTCGCATGCTACAAAGGGACCACACAGATGCCAAACACGGGCAGCTTCCTTGCCTGAGTCATACTACAACTGATCCCCACCTGCAAGAACCCATTCCAGTGTGGCCTGCTGCTCAAGGCAAGGGGGACATAGATTTAAAAGATGTCCCTGAGCTCTAGGGCGTTCATGACCTCCATAGACATCCCAGAATAACAAACCCAATCTTGGGTTCTCAGCCAAGAAAGCTTTTCCACAGCTTTTACCCCAAACTCATTTTTGGTATTTATTATTCATTCACATTTTATGAGGCATATGTAACATACAAGAGAAATTCACAGAGAATAGGCTTCTATGAGTTCCTAATTAATAATTTCTTTATTTTATATGTGTATGTACATGTATGGGTGTTGGCATGTGGGAGAGTCAAAGGGGTTGTTTCTCTCCTGCCACATGGATTTAGGGGATCAAACTTGGGCTGTCCAGCTTGGTGATAATCACCTTTAATGACTGACCTGCCATGCTATTCCTCATTTATTTTTAAACTGCTACATAAAAACTGTTTTAATTAGAGACTGTGGTATTTTGACATGTGTATGAAATATAATATTTAAATCAGATTAACTGTATTTCCCAGATGTTACTTATTTCCTTTTAGTATTTTTTTTCAATATCCATTCTACCTTTTCGAGATGGACAGTATGCTATGGACACCCATAAGTTTTCCTATTTTGTATATGTATGTGCGCGCGCATGTATGAATGGATGATGTGCACATTTACACAAGGGTTAATGTCAGGTGTCTTTCCCTGGAATCACCATGGAAACTATGCCTGAACTGACCTGTCCTGCTGGATGCTAATGAAGCTCATCACAAGTCATAGGCTGCTCCCCAGCAGTGGTGGCCACAGGGCTGCTGAGACCCTCGGATGTGCTTCGGTTGTTTGCTAGTCCACAGCAGTGCTCCAATGCAGCCGGAACGTTCTTCACCAGCCACCTGCCCTTTGGCGTCAATCAACAACCTCTGTCCACTTCTCTCTGTCAGAGAGGCCTGTACGACTTTCCTTCCTCCACAACCATTCAGCTGCCCCCTTCTCACCCCCCCCCCACATTTTACTTAAATCTAGCAGATTCCACGTCCCTTTCTTGGAACTGAGTTTTTTTTCTGTGACCTCGGCAGAATTTTTAGCAGCTGATGATAAAAACAACCTCTCCAAGGAGAGATGTTTAACTTCACAAAAAATCCTAACACCACTGAGATACATTCTCTTGCCAAGACATTTGACAACTGGTCTATTTTTAAGGACCAGCCAATAACCTCTTAGAAGTACTCTACACAGAGACAGAGGCAATGAATGACCAAAGAGTAATGAGGCCAACATTAGGTTTTTGTTTTTCAAAAGAAGCCAGAATTTACCCATCCAAACAAGACTGTCTTCTAAGTACCCCCACCCCCACCCTGCACTTATTCCTGGGGTGTTGTGTTTGCTTAAAGGCTCTTTGGAAAGGGCCTGCCACAGAACAGTCTTTGCCCACCCCCACCCCCATTCAGTGCTGTGCAGGGTAAAGTTAACAAGCATTTGGCTGGCAGCTGCCTGTGTGTGCCAGGCACTGTGGTGGGCCAGGTAGGGGGCTCTGGGGTGATTGAACAAGGTCTCTCTTGCAAGGTGAGGGGAGGGAAAGGAGAACACACACCACAAGCCAGGTACTACTCGATATGTTTTGGTGTGTTGCCTTTTATGTACACCCCTCAAACCTTTTTAAAAAGCAAAGACAGATGACTGAAAGAAGTTAAAGTGACTTGGCCAAAATCACACAAGCAGGAGACTGTGGGGATCTTCTTGGGTTGGGGATATGAAGAGCCCATGCTGGTGCTCACCCACAGGGCAGCATCCTGAAGCAAGCTGACAACTGTCCACTGACTCAGAAGAGGCCCCAGTGGGAAACCTGACCCAGAGCTGGCTGCACGTCCCATCCTACGTCAAGCACGCACCTCCTGTTTACCTTTGCATCAAGTCTCTGACAGCATAGTGGGTAAGGAGTGTTTCTTCAGATATAAAACAGGGCTTTCACACTCCAACTATTTACGTCAACTGAGGAAGACAGATGCTCAGGCACATTCACACACCGTGGCTCACCCACACAGAGGGCCATCTGTCTATTCAACTTGTCCACCTCATAGGAGGCAGGGATGCCAGGTCTTCATTTCAACACAACCAGACTCGCTTCTGACAATAGTACAAATATGAACCAGACCAAGAGTCCGCCAACATGATTGGGTAAATGAAAAGCGGTACAAACTTACAAGGAAATATGATTTAGCCCTCCTAAAAAGGAAGGATTTGGAGATAGGCCTGGTGGCTCAAGCCTGTAATCCCAACTACTTCAGAGGTTTAGGGAGAAAGATTATAAATTCAAGGCTATGGAGTGAGTTCAAGGTCAGTCTGGGAAAATGATCATGACTCTGTCTCAAATAGTAAGTAAAAGAGGCCCAAGGGAGTGGCTAGCTCAGGAGTAAAGGATCTTCTTAGCCTCCACAAGGATCTGGGTTCAATGGCTAAGGATGGAAAATAAAGGAAAGGAGGGAGGGGGAGGGAAGGTGTGCTTGAAGATATAATGCTAAGTGAAAAAAGCTGGAAGCAAAAGGGAAAATATTGTGGTGCACTACTCCTGTTTTGAGCATAAAATTTACAGACAGAAGGTAGGATGTAGCTGGCTGGGGCTGAAGAAAAAGAACAGGAAGTTATTATCTAAGGCTACAATTTTGCTATTTAGTTTGATGCAGTGTTAAGGGTAGAATCCAGGGCCTTGTACATGCTAGATAAGTACTTTTGCTACCAAGCTACACCTCTAACCCCCAGAATTTGTCCTGCAAGATTTAGTTTGGAAATGGATGGTGGTTATGACTGCCCAACAATGTGAGTATATTTGATGCTACTAAGCTATATAAAAACCTGTTTGTTTTATTTCACAGTTAAGGAACTTGGGCTTCTTTTCTTTTAGAGGTAAAGATACAGAAGTATCTTCCTCAAGGCAACTCTTGGCAAGTCTGTGTAGTCAACTTCTATTCTCATCCAAGCCTCAGGTCAGAGGACTGCAGATCAGAAGCTCAGAGCTGGGTGGAGGCGGACCAGGGCAGGCTCTGCGAGCTCGTCCAGTGAGTAAGCAGCTATTCTAAAATCAGCCTCAGAAAGTCCCTCCACTACCTGTGAACACCTTAGCCCAAGCCTGGATCAGAGGCAGGAAGAAGAGGCTCTAGAATTAGCACACCCTCTATACCCTGAAATTTGCAAAATACCACTTTTGGTTAGTTCTGTTGGCTCAATATAGCACAGGGAGTTGGTAGGGGGGCACAAAACTTTTATAGGGGAATACTTAAGAGAGACTGCGAGTCTGAAGGCTAAAAGTCTTCAGGAAAACTTTGTTCTCTGACAAATTTCAATTTATCCTAATAAAAATTAGTGTCACGATGCCACACAGCTGGTTAATGTCATCTCAATGACTGAGCTTTCCCTGCAGATGCTGTTGGTGTTACCCACCATCCACCATTCTCCAGAACATCATGATTTTTAAATACGTACTTTATGTAATTCTATGTGTGCGTGTTTGCATCACAGCATGGGTATGGAGGTCACAATCACCAGCCCGATGCACTGGGTTTTAAACTGCCCCAAACCAGCAATAAAGCAGCAAGAACCCAGGAAGCACCATGAATGTGAAGGCAGGTTTCAGGGGTCCACATTTACCCCCACCACATACTCCCTAGCAGTCTCCAATGTATTCTTTTGGGCTCTTGGCTTCCAGATATATGCTGAGACTTAATTGGGGAACCAACAGGACTAGTAATGAAAACTAATAGTCCTGGAGAAACAAGTTTTTTTTTTTAAACCAGTATTTAGTGAGGGGCTACTACGTGCATACCATGCCTCTACTTTTCAGTAGAGGTAATGTTTAGATGTCATTTTAAATGACAAACTGGAAGAACTTGGCAATACGCTCAAGAAGCAGGGCTAAGATTCAAAGTTCGCACTCTTTCCATTACATTAGAGTGCTTTTTTTTTTTTTTTTAAATCCTGTTTGCCTGGTTTCTCAACTTCTCCAAGTTTTCCACAGGCCCCAGTCCAGTCCAATTTTCCATTTGAGTAAAAAGAACTCCATCCCAGCTGCAGTGACCCAAGTCACACGAAATGGTGGGAAGAGACCTGTAAACGCAGTCCCAAAACCTGCTTAATAGATGAAATAGAGCATCTTCTGTCATGGAGGAGCTTCTACAGAAAGGACTCCCAAGGTGTGGCCGCTTCTTGCCTCACCCTGCACTGCCACTGAGAAGCTGAGCTTGGGTGCCAGTGGCCATGTCCCACTCCCCAAAGCCCACAGCCTAGGCAGTAAGTATGCTAGCTATTTCTGTAAGAGAGAGTCACACAAGCCACCCCCACCTGCTTATTCCCTGGAGCGAATGCTTGCGCTATCATGTCATTCAAGGGATTCAATCTTCAATTGTAGAATCCTTAATGTCCAAAATATACTAAGGGTTGTGGAGCAGAGGGGAGAAGGAGAAGAGAGCTGTCCCATAAGACAATACTGCTTTGTTCAAGTTTCTTTGCAAATTCATACAACAAGCCCTAAGAGCAGACACAGATTCTCACGGGGCAGCTAAGCCAATGGCTGTCAGCCTCCTGGGATGGGGTTCTGGCTTCGGCTGAAATCCCAGAGGCAGTGCAATAAGCCTCATGCTGAGGGCTGTGTTGGCCAAGAAATTAGCAGACATGAGCCATGGTTAGGGTACTGCTCTCCTCGAGGGATCCAGAGGTTCTGGAGGTAACAATGTCCTAGTCAGGGTTTCTATTGCTGCGATAAAACAGGGCAGGAACCTGGAGGCAGGCACTGACACAGAGGCCACCACAGAGGAGTGTTGCTTACTGACTTGCTCCTCCTGGCTTGCTTAGCCTGCTTTGTTATAGATCCCAGGACCACCAGCCCAAGGATGGCACCACCCACAGTGGGCGGGCCCTCCCTCATCAATCACTGATTAAGAAAATGCTCTATAGGCTTGCCTACAGCCTGATCTTATGGAGGCGTTTTTCTCATTGAGGTTCCGTCCTCTCAGATGACTCTAGCTGGTGTCAAGCCAACATAAGCCAGCAGTTACAAGCACCAACACAAGAGTCACTTCTGGCCACCTCTTACGAGCAGACAGGGCAGAGCACTGCTTTCCCAAAAGCAGAGCTGCAGCTCCTGTGGACAAGGGGAAGGCCAGGAGTCAGGACACAACACATGACTGGTCCAAGACCACCTCAGCCTCCTGAAAGTAATCACCCTCCATCACTGCCGCCTCCCTTGTCTGGCCTACCGTTAAGCCATACTCAGTACCCCTTTTCTACATTAGCTATAACAGTGATGTTCTAATATCTGACTTCTAGACTTTAGAACCACTTTTTATATGGTCTACGGAGACCATTGACCTGCTCCTCTGTCAGTGTTAAGTTGTGATCCTTTGTAAATCTCTAAATATAGCCCTTCCACCATATCCCTCTCCTTCACAGACACAACCGAAAGCAGAGTGCAGAAAGGGTTGCTTTGTGTACTGGACTCCATTGTTCTCTACCCTGTCCTTGTCTGTTTTCTTTCATGAAGACATGTCAGTTGTGCTACGGTTTGGATAGAATGTGTCGCTCCCGAGTTAATGAGTTGGAAAGAGAATCTTCAAGTGTAGATACTTACAGCTGTGAAGGTAAATCCATTGGGAGTGAGTTAGGATTGTATGAGGAAGGTAGGGTCCCAGTGATGGCACCTGGAGGCCACTGTAGCTAGTGTCTCTGGTCTTTTCACTATGGGATATTCCTCTAGACTTTAGCATCCCTTTCTGTGTGGGTCTATGGAATCCATCTCCCGATGAGGCAAGAATAACCTCAACAGAATGCTCTAGATGTTCTTGTTATCGAGAAGTAGGGTGTAAATGACAATCTCTTCTTTCTTAGTTACCCAGCATCGGGTATCTTGTTACAGCAACAGAAAATGGACTAGGTGACCACCCACGCCAGCTCCCATGGGAAGATCATAACTGAGGATCTCTATGGTTAACAGGAGCCAGTCCTGACTTTCTGAGTTAAAGTCCAGACAAAACACCGACTTCCATTTTCTCCTGGCCTGGATAACTCAAATACATCCAAAATGCCCCATGCCAGTGCTCTTAGGAAAATTCAAATTATCCAATGGCCCTAGACAGAGTGGGACCCACCAAGGAGAGTCTTAAAGAACCCACAGTGTGCTTACAGAATCATTGCTAACAATCTTCAAGTCTGAATACCACAGAGAATATGGCCTCAAAGTGAGGGCAAGATCACACAAGTGATTTGTGACACTTGCGGGGAAAAGGTAGCATGGTCTCACTAAGATAAAGTCTGAGTGAACTAACGTCATTCTTCTTCTAATGTAGCCACCAGACCAGGAAGGACATTGTGGGAAAGGGGTTCAGATGCAGAAAGTGAGGGGAATAGCCCCGCAATGACGCAGGGCTGGGTAACTTGGGGGTCAGATAATTACATAATGGAACTGCAGAAATGGGTCCTGGAAGGCTGCCCCCCTTGGTACCTCACTGGAACCCCTCCTAAATTCAATCCTAGCGGCCTCTTTCAGTTTCTCTAGTCTTCAAGAAGCAACCGCCAACAGTAGCTGACCACACAGCACTTTGCAGTCTTACACATCCTGGGTCATTTAAGCCTTCAGGGTCAAGAAGACAAGCATCAACTACACTTATGTTAAGATTGAGGACACTCGGGCTTGGCCACCAGCATATGAACATGAACAATGTTTACACAGGGAACGGCCATCTCTGCTGTCCTATGTGGCAGGTAGTGGTATTCCTGCTGAACTCTACCTGCTAAAGGCTAGCAGTACTACCCTGACAGTGTGACAACAAAAATATCTCTAGACATTCACACACACACACACACACACACACACACACACATGTGGAAAACCACTAGGGCTAATCATTGCTTTAATCAAGTGAGGGCACTGAGTTAATCTAGCCTTTGATCTGGTTTATTCAAGGTCAAGGGTGAAGAGATTGTCAGTGTAATATTTCACTATAGGTTCCTTTATGCTTCTTACCCTTTCAAACAACTGGGAGGGACAGTAGATGCAATAAGTCACAGAGATCAGGAGCCAAAACTGTATCAGATAAAATGCTAGGCCAATGCCAATAACGAAACAATATAAAGATCCGTATTCTGAAAATGGACTGTACAAAGTGAGGCTGGCATTGGCTTGACAGTAGTCAGTGTATCCGTTCCCAGGGGTGTGACTCTGAAGATGCCCATATGACCCTGAGCCAGCCTGATGCGGGAGGCATCCAGGTATCTTGCCCCTGAGGCAGGCCCTGTTACACCTCCCTCACATGAGCTCTGGCTCTTCCAGGGGCAGCAGTGGTGGTGACGGCGGCAGCGGTCTGTATAGTACAAAGAGAAAAGAAAGAGGAGGTGGTAGAGGGCATGGGAAAGGGGCAGGAAATGAAAGGAACACTGCAGGACCACCTACTATGAGGTCCTCTTCAAAGCAGGAGGAGATGGAGGGCAGGAAGAGGGGAAAAAGAGAAGATGGGACACAGGGACAGGAGAGGCAGGCAGAGACAAAGGCAGGGCAGAAGGGCAAGCTTCCCAGAATTCTCTCATTTTGCTTTCTCCTTTCCCATCATGTCCTTCCTGCTCCTTGCCTAGATTGTTCATTGCCTAGTCACCAATCCTTACCTGCCAGTCTAGGGGATTCAATACCCTGGGTTAAAATCCTGACTCTACCAATTAGTACAGCTGTAACTTTGGATCAGTTTTCTACTCTTTCTAGGCCTTTGTTTCCACAACTGTAAGACTGGGATAATGATGCCGACCTTGTGTTTTGGGCCTGCGATTGAATGAAAGTTAAATTATAAGTACGTACATAATTATTGCGCTATGATGGACATAAAAAAGGAACCCACAGGACTTGTCACACGGAAAGTGCACACTGCTATCTAATATTGGTTATAACATATAGCCTTGCCAGGCACACAGTAATCATAATTTACCACATAGAATATAGGTTTCTACCTCATATAAAGCCAAGGCTCAGCGGAGCAGTAGTGGCACACTTTTAATCCCAGCATTCAGGAGGCAGAGGCAGGTAGATCTGTGAGTTCAAGGCCAGCCTGGTCTACAGAGTGAGTTCCAGGACAGCCAGGGCTACACAGAAAAAAACCTGTCTCAAAAAACAAAACAAACAAACAAACAAAAAATCCAAGGTTCATCGAGGAAGCATCAGACCCGAGGACACCAATCTCTCTAAAAGTGTTCTGACTGGAATGTCACTTACCAATTATTAGCTGGTGCTATTTCCCAGAGTCCATTAAGGGGCAAAGTGACCACTAAGGACATCTGACATCCCCCCAACCCCAAGAGAGTTCAGACTCCATGTTAGTAATTGGGGTGGGAGCATGCTACCTTTTCATCCACTTAGTGCTCTGAATGTCTTCTAATTATCTTATCACTCCCCCCCCCAAATCCTTTTGTCCCCCTGTGACAGAGTCTTTCTACATAGCCCTGGATGTCCTGGAACTCACTCTGTAAACCAGGCTGGCCTCAGAGATCCACCTGCCTCTGCCTTCAAGTGCTGGGGTTAAAGGTGTGTGGTACCACTGCCAAGCTAGTTCTAGTATTTGGAACTGTGCAACCACAGGGGTTCTATGGTCCTAAACTCCACTCTAGGTGGAGGGACACTTTGAAATGGGCGTGGCTCTACATCCTCAACCAAAGACCTGGACCTCTTATTATCACTTATGGAACCATGGGGGGAGTGCCTGGGAGTCAGGGAAGGGTCTCTCTGGCCCTAATTTTCTAACTGCCAGTGATGGCTGACGACTTCCACTCAAGAACCAACTGAGTCTGAGGCCTCCGCACATGTGAACTGGGTTTTATGCTTTCCTGGCCCTCAAATGAACTTTGAGGCCACTTTCCCACACCTCAACTGTAGGAGCCAGATGATAGCAGCCAAGGCACTACCTGCCTCACACAGCACTAGTGTGTGTGTGTGTGTGTGTGAGAGAGAGAGAGAGAGAGAGAGAGAGAGAGAGAGAGAGAGAGAGAGAGAGAGAGAGAGAGAGGGAGAGAGAGAGAGCACTTCCAGCATTTTGGGCACAGAACTCAAAAGGGTGTTTGTAAGAATTGCCCTACAACACCACAATTCTCCAACTTCACAAGGGTCCCTAAGAGAAGCCAGGCCCCCAGCACAGCCTTGGTCATGGTCACAACTGATTTCCCCTAGGCCAAGCGTTACCAGCCAGAAATAAGGTCTCCCCTTATTTCTGCAAGGACAATTCTGCCTGAATTGACTCAACCCATTCAATCTTGTTTTTTGTTCCCTAAATGTCATGGGTTTAGCTGTCAAGAGGCCAAGAGGAATCACCCAGATTGGATGGTTCCTTAGGGGCACAAGATCTGCCTGGTTTAATCTGTGTTTTTACGTCGCTCAGCACGATGCCTGGCACGGATCAGCTGTTCAGGAAATTTCTGTTGATGTGAAAGATGAGAATGTTCCCTGACTCCTGAAGATCCCTAAGTCCATAGCTCGTTCTGGGATGAAGCAGAGCTGCCCTCGGGGAGTTAGGGGGCAGGGCAGGATGCTGCTGTGCTAAGATGCTTGGGACCTGCACTGTCCCAGAAAGAGGAGGGACTGGGACCCTAAGGCTGGGAAGCTCAGCTCCCTCCAAACTTCATTTCACACCCTAGTTTCATTAACCCTTCTCTGGGGAAGTCAGAGGCTGGGTGACAGGTGCTCTCACATGTGAGTGGGTCGTTACTAAGTCCAGGGAGGCTAGAGAAACAGCATGGGGTTGCAAAGGAAGGGCTGCTATCTAAACTCAAAGTCCTAAGAAGATGAGCTTGGCCTGTAAAGTTCCTGGTATCCAAGATGACCCCATAGAGGTCCCCGTCCCCGACATCAGCTGCTCCTCCCATCTGACCTGCTCCCACCTGACGTACTCACAAGTGTGTTGGGGCTCCAGGAAGGGCCCTAGGCAGGGCCATGCTGTCACTCTGCTCATCTCCCAGGCTGGACCTTCTCCAACCCACTGTTTCTATACACTGAAAAGGGAGAGAGCTGGCTTGGCATCTCAGGACAGAGAACTAAGCGAGGCTCCTTGAACACTGAGGACTGCTGGGAAGGCCCAGGAATGAGCTGCCAGGGAAGCACAATGCCATAAGTTTTCTCCCGGTGCCTTGAACTCTCAGTGGCCCTCTGGCCTCCTCCTACCCCCACTACCTCCCATAAGGAAACAGCGCTGGCTTTTTAACAAGCTGATAATAAGTGCCTGTTAGGCCAAGGAGGAGGAGACGGTGTCAGCCAAGAGGAAAGTACTTAGTAGCCATTTGCTTAGTTGGCAGGATGGTAGAAGAAGCAGCCCCCTGCCACAACACTGTGACGAGAAAGGAAGGGTATGAGCCTGGTGCAGGGACTGCTCAGGCTCGTGGCTCAGAGATCATCTCTGGGGGTGTTTGCGGCAGCACCTTCTCCCAACCCCAGGTTTCTGAGAACATTGACACCTTTACCCTGTCACCGGTACCAAAGGTGTGGGATGCCTACGAGATCCGCTTGCCTCCAGGCAGCCTGTGTTCAAACCATAGCTTTCTCTGACAGTTAAGACATTTAGCCTCCCTGTGTCTCCTTTCCTTGTCTGCAAGCAAGAGAGATATGTTAATAAGCACTTACGTCATGGGGCCATTTTGAGACTTAAATAAGCTAAACTATCCATGGCATTTAAAACACCACCATATTTGTTAGTCATCATTATGTTTCCCGCCAGCCTTTTGCTTACAGACCTTCCTGGATAAGTCTCTAGAGACTTGTACCGCATATGCAAGGCCACATGTACCACCCAGTCCTCATGGGAGGAACTTTCACAGAAGATAATTCTCTTGCCTAAAATTCTATTGCCCACTGCCTAGGCTGGGATGGAAACTTGGCCTGTGACCTCAGCCTCCTTCTTCCCATAAATGCATTGCTGCCTGAGGAACACCAGCCTGGGCTCCTGCAGGATGAAGCAGTAGCCCAGAGGCGAAATGAGACAGACAGATAATGCAAAAGAAAGACTGGCGCCGTGCCTGTGGGCCTCTGGTACTTGCAGCTTTCCTTGTGACTCTTAATTAAGGGCACTGCAGATAGCCCTGCAATGAGAAACCAGACAACAGGGGGCCCAAAATGGATCTAAGCTTAGACAAAATTTCTCCCTGTGACCCAGCTACTGTCTAACGATGCTGAATGCTTACGCAAAAGTCAACTGCTACTACCATCAAAAGCTATCGGGGCTGCTCACCTACAGGGAGACTCCCTGCCATGTAAGGTCAGATCCTCCTGGGAGTAGTTATCATCACATCTACCAATCCCCAACAGAACATCTGCCAGGCTCTCTGTGTTTAAGCTTCTTGCTAACAGACCTAATTCAAAACTTGACTGTCCTCCTCTTTTCCAAGGATCTCAACTCTTACACTCTGAAAACCCATAGCACTCAGCAAACTGTCTGCAAGGCAGGGAGGGGTAGAATATGTGTTCCTAAAGTCCACCACTGAGCAGACTTTTAAAAAAAAGCACAGCTGAAACCCCCTGCCTCCTCACCACATCAGGGAATCCTAACCCTAATTCTGCAGAAGTCAGCAGTAACAGCCATTTCCTGCTCACTAGTGGCTCCCTGGTCAGAAGCACAAGCCCTCCCTTCTGCTTCTAAGTCCCATGCACACATGGAGAGTGGAGGGCAAAAGCAGGAAATGCTGGGCTGAAAGGGGACAGAGACAGAGAGGTAACATTTGCTTCTCTCAAGAGAAGGTTCAGCTCATGGCTGCTCCTACTGCATAGCTGCAAGATACAGAAAATACCTTTCTACTGGGCTGTCCATACTCCTTGAGGGACCTCGCTATGGCTGTCACAAAGTGCTGGCACTATGCCTTCAGAGAGGCCTGGGGTTGACCACACCAGCATAGAAAAGCCCAGGCTTAATTCAATCACTTAATCACACAATTCAGTCACTGAGCTCCAGGAACCACTGAGCAGGTGGGCAGGTGGTAACAAGGCCCATTCACATGTGCCTGCCGCACTTCGACAGTCTAGATAGAATACCCCCCCACACACACACACACTAGTTAGAACTAGAAAACCTGATGGGTATGTGCCAAGACCAAAATAGTTTAAAGAATGTCCCCCAACTGAGGCTACATCCCATCAGTAATTTCTCTGCCCCCCATGACTTTCTGGTACTTTCCTTTGTTTCTTGCCCCTAACCTCAAGGAACTAGAAATTCGAGTTTCATTCCTTCTTAATTATACATCTTTCTCTGCAATAGATAATCTACACTGACCCTATTGGGGGGAGGAGGACGACTCTGGACTAGTATAACTGCAGGTGGTGATTTATTTACGCAACAGTAAAATATCTACACCAAATGTGCTCTGTGTTTCAGCAGCTTAAACACTGAGGTCTAACAGGGACGACAGATTCCTTCGCTTGCCAAAGGCTAAGGGTGTTTGTTTACTTGAGAGAAAGTGATTGCGACGGAAAATGGGGAATGTCTGAGTGGGTAAACGAAAAAAAAAAAAAAAAACCAAAAAAACAGTAGAGATATTGCTAGAAAATCTGAAGGCACTCATAGTCCTGGCGCCCACCCACGAGAAGGGCGGAGTGCCAGCATCCTGGGGTGAAGTGCTGAGCTTTGCAAAAACAAAGGCGCTCTGCACACGGGCCCTCGAGACCAGCCTCCATTTCTCTCTTCATATTCCCAGTCATCGGTACTTTAACTGATCTATCCGAGGTCCTCCCACCCCCAGGCCGGTTTGAACTGCAGAGCTCTCGGGCCAAAAGAGATAAGCCCGAGATATCCTCATCCATGGTTGGCGCCGCAGATGCCATCAGCCAGCAGTGCAACGATAGGCTAGCCAGCCCGGGAGGGGGAGAGAGGGGAGGAAGGAGAGAGAAGGAGGGAGGGGGAGGAGTGCCATCTCTTCGCATGCGCAGCAGCTGGAAGCGGTCACGTGACTCCGAGACCGCCCGTTACCTAGGCTACAGGGGGCCTGACCTGCTCCAAGGCACTCTGGGTGTCTGCTCTCTCTGTAGGAGGAACAGAGGGTAGCCCTTGCACCATGTTGTGGGAACCAACTGTCCCATCGCTGCCACTTCCGTTGGTGTTGGGAGAATGGGCGTGCTCATGTTTGGATGGCCCTATTTATAGAATAGGTACAGTACTTTGTATTATTTTGAGGGGCTGGGGATTGAACGAGGGGCCTTATGTATACATATTAGGCAATTGCTCTGTCACTGGGCTACACCCACTCCTTGGATTTTTTCAAACGGTGTGGTTCTACTGTGTAACCCTGGCTAGTCTCAAACTAGCGAGCCTTCTGCTTTTACCCAAGGGCTGGAATGCATTATAGATGTGCATCACCATAGGACTTTTGGGAGAACTGCAACGAACACTGTAAGTCCTTGATTCTTACACCTTACACCTCTGTGTGCTTTTTAAATGTGCAGACCCAATAACTTTTGGGGTTCTGCATCTTAGCCCTGAAACGTCCACTTTCCCAGATATCAGAGGGACCGTGTCTAAGTATTGTTTGATTGTATCTTGAAAATAATGGGGCCACTATACTAATTAGTTATAAATATTAACAGTACAAGCCCTTCAGAAGTTTAGCATGCCATAAAATCCTATTACAAATTATTAACTTATTAAATTAGGTCTCCAGTGCCATTATACATGACTACGAAAGTACTAACGTGACTTATCTTTTAAAACATTATATAATCTAGGCCAGCCACTACCAATGCCGCTGGTGAAGATGAGTGGGGCTGGGCAAGAACTCACCTCACCTTCATTTCCTGGATCACTGTGAAAAAATGGACAGGCAACAACAGACATTGCCCTTCTGGAGCGTGTCACATTTTCTCACTAGGGAAATGTGCAAACTGATGGGACAAAAGCTCTGGAGATAAAACCGGCAGGGGAAGGTGTATGTGGCTTGAGACTGAGCAGCACATCATTCTGGCATGCTGACAGCCAGGCCCTTTTCCAAGATCACCAACTACTTACACAGTAAGTGATGGGTATCCATACCACTGTACCCAGTGTACTAAGTCTCAGACTTTGAGAGTTCCTGAACAAGTACTTCAGTAATTAAAAAACAATGGCACTGTTGCTCTTGCTTGGCCAAGGTGTTAAATGTTTAGAGATGAATTCCCAAATGGGTAGCAAATGAAGGCAACATTTGGTAACCATGGTCAACCAGAGAATCTAAGAAAAATTCAAGGTCAGTAGCTGAATGATTCGCCCTTGAGGCTACTCTCTGATATGGCCAACAAATCCTTGTTTTAAATATTTAAGTGCTAATTCCCTTATCACATTTTCCAGAAACCTGGTGGCCAGAGGGAAGGAACAGAGTCCAGAAACACAAAACTTGAGTCAAAAGTTCTATTCCCTTTGCCCCAAACCCTACAACTTCCTGAGTCAACCCCAAACATGCAAAACACCAATATACACTTCCAGGCACACATCGTTTTCAACTTCCCATGAGATAGATTCCCGTCTGTGACTGCCAATTTAGGTATGAATGCTGGGGGTTTCTTCCCCATCTCTGAGAGCAGATCTCTGTCACTGGAGTCATGTACAAAGACATCCCTCTGTCACATGTCAGACAAGTTACTTGAGGGATGACATCTCCAAGTACTGGAGCACTGAGGTGTTTTAAAAGAGCAAGCCCAGTGGGAGCACAATGATGGAGCAACTGTTCTCCTACCCTCGACTCCCAAGTGCTCATCTGCGCACACAAGCATCAGCTCAACCAGCCTGTTTCCTCCATCCCAAGTTGCTAGGGGGCTCTGAGGAGAAGGCTAAGAGTTATCTGGCAGAGCCTGTCAAAAGCTCATGAGAGGTGGTTTTCCCCTCGATGCAGCGAAGGTCAGAGAGCTCAAAAGTAGCAGGTTTCAGAGTTTCTAGTAAAAAAAAAAAAGCAGAACAAAAATTTTAAAGGAATAACTTTACGCAAAAGAGCACAGTATCACAGAACCGAACTCAACACATACGATAAACATAAAATTGTAATAAAAATAATCAAGAAAACAACAGATTAAATAAGTTGGACTGGGCAGTGGTTCCTTCCGAGTTTAGTGTGAGAGATGCCCTTTTCCCCACGTCCATCTCTGGGTTCTCTGACAAGAAACCTAGACAGTCTGGAAGGTTGTCATAGACCATGAAGGCTTTGGGTTTCAAACTGGCAGACTAGCATGGAGACAGTTTTTGGATGTAGACCCCTGGAAGGCAGAATGGCCTCCGAAGAGTACCTTTCTCCAAAAGAGAGTGTCTAGCCTTCAATGAAATCCCAAAATGGTGCTAGACCCACAGTGAACTCTCAAAACTGGACCAGCTCTTGAATTCATGGGTAAGGCCCAGAAAAGTCAATTGAGTGCTTTGGGTGACATGGTAAATTATATGTCACCTTCTAACCCTGTTTGGGGCTCTGTGGGAGGAAGATGCCACACAAGCCAACAGACCTTTTCCATTTCAAATTACAAGGGTTCTGTGAAGTCTCCAGCCGCCACTCTGTCTGGCTTTCTGGATCTGGGCGTGTCCCTTGCCACTCTGTTGCTGAGGTGGACAGATGGCCAGAGGACTAGGGTGGCTGGAAACGGTAACCAGCAGCCAACTAGCACACCCAGGCACCAGCCCTCAGCTCAAAAAGGACAGGCAGAGCCTAGTCTTCACAGGGTTAGGTACATCTCCAGGCTCCACAGACCCATCACAAAAGCTGGGTACATGTGGAAAAAAAAAGTCAATAAGAGGATCTCCATTTCCTGACTAAGAACAACAACAATTTCCAGACAGAGTCTATCAGTCTAGTTCAGAATAAAAATCATGTTGCCAAATGAAGTACAATTTTCAGAGACTGCCATTGGATGGAAAACACTTGTAAAAGTACAGGACATAAATACACTGAACTGTGGTCAGTAGCTGCCTCACAGTCATAAATGTGTGTATGCAGGTAACTAAAGGCCACCAAGACAAGGAAACCCAGAGTCCCTCACGAAAACCAGAGGATTTTGAATTAAAAATATATAAGATGAGAGATAATTCAAGTTACAAGTAAAACTCAGTGGCAGAGGGGCTGGGGAGCCGGCTCAGCGGTCAGAAGCGTTGACTGCTCTTGCAGGGGATGAGAATTTGATTCCCAGCATCCATGTCAGGCAGCTTATAAGTAGCAGTAACTTCAGATCCAGGGGATCCAACGTCATCTGTCCTTTGACAGATGCCTCTCCCTAATCCACAAAATTAAAAATAAAATAAATCTAAAGAATAACTGGCAGAATCAAATGTGAAGGAAGTTGTCTGCAATTCCAGCATTCAAGGAGGCTGAGGCATAATGAGATTGCGTTAAAAACAACATCAACAAAAAACTGTGCAGGTAATGCTACAATTGGCTCACTTTCAGCTTTTCCAGAGGGTAGCTTGGGAAAGCTATACTTTCTCTTGACCCTGGACCCCATGCTACTGCCAGAGGAAGCAATGAAGTGGTGAAAATGAGAGGAAAGGACACATTTTTTGAATATGCTCCTACATATTTGGTGACCACTGCCACCATGAATGCAGCTTCGCAGAGGAAAAGAAAGAAGATGTCGGGTTCAGGCTGTGACACAGAGCCTAGCACGACACCCTGAGATTCCCCAGTTGTCACATGCAAAGCCTGATGGCAGTAGCTTGCATCGGTAATGCAACTCCCACATCTGCAATTTCAAGGTGGGAGTTGTGGACAAGGGAATCACCCAGAAGCACATGAGTCAGCTAGCCTGACGGACACAGCTGAACAACAGAAACAACCAGAGAGCCCACCTCAAACAAAGTAGAAGGCCAGAACCAGCTCCCCAGGGTTGTCCTCTGACCTCCATGTGCCTACCATGGCATGTGCATGCTCATGTATGCACACACACACACACACACACACACACACACACACACACACACACACACACACACACACCAGTTTGTGGTTCATCACCATATACTCACTGCTGTTCACTAAACATGAGGGATGTGCAGTTCCTCTTGTGAAAATGAGTTTCCCTAAGGGTTAAATGACACCATCCATGGAAGACATTTAGATTGGCACCTGCCACCTAAGAACTTGACCAACGTTGTACAGCCCTGCTATTACACTCTCATTTAAAATGGCAAGCAGATGGCCTATGCCAATATGTGAAAAGAAAAGTGTGAAATGGTATAAAAATGATGAAATAAGAGATAAGCTGCCCATGTGCTCAGGCCTGTAATCCCAATATTCAGAAGGCAGAGACAGGAAGATCACAATAGTTTGTGCCCAGCCTGGTCTATGTGGTGAGTTGGTTCCAGGCCAGACAGGGCTACATCATAAGACCACATCTCAAAATCCCCAAATAAGGCAAACAGAAAGAAATTTAAAAATACTAAAATCAGATTACAATTGCATGTATGAAACAAAATTAGGCAATTTATCATAGACCTACGTATGATTAGAACAAGTTAAATTATTATTTTAGACATGGCTTTCTGTAGTGTTGTTTTTAATTCGAAAACAACAGCAAAATCAAAGTCTTTGTAGAATGAGGTAGGGAGTGGTGGGAGGAGCTGGTGGAGTTCAGGTGTGTGCATCTTCCCAGCACCCGAGAAACACTGTAGCAATAAACATCGATTGTTGTAGGTCACTACTGTGACATAGGCTGACTTACACACAGCATGTGACATGTTCAGCTCAAAGGCACACACTGCGGCTATCTGCCAGGAGTTCCCGATATCGACATCCTGGGCAAACATCAGGGTGAGCCACCCTTTCTTCTTTCTTGGTTGGATGCTGGCTTGTCCATAGTCAGACATCAAGACTCGCAGCAGCCACCCTATGACCACAGAAGGACATAAGACAACATACCACGGGTACAAGAAAGAGTCGCAAAGGATACAGGTCTGAATAATGAACTTTGTTAATGAATTAGCCAATACCAGAGCTGCTTATGCTGGGACTAACTAAGATGAGGCAAGGCATTTTCTGTATTGTCTGAGCCAAGAGAGTTGGAATTTGCCATTAGTCAGTCAGGAACTAGGAAAGGCTTTCTGATGGAGGCCTGGTGGGCCTATTCATCCCTGGGCCAAGGTTATATATAATAGGACCCTCGCTACATCCCATCCTAGGGCAGGCCAAGTGTGGGAGAGGAGGAAAAGGCCCCGGCATATCCATCCCAGTATACACAGGAATTATGCCCAGGTCTGGGTATACCATGAGACATTACAGCTAGCAGTTGCCAGCCAGAGTAACAGAGTGCCCCTATCTGAGCCTTTCCCAGGGACTTCTGGGCCACCAGCCCTGTCCTTTCACAAAAGCTGTGGAGAACACACAGGATATCCAGCCATGCTTGAATTTCAGATAACTGATTAAAAAAACAGGTATGTCCCATACAAGATACTTCCTCCATCTGCCAGGCAAGGGACAAAGACCTCTGCCACACATCAGACACAGAAATGGTCTCACTGGTCCAGTGACTGTCTGGGTTGTTCTGGGTGTGTCTAGCCTGACCGTAGGAGGACAGCCAGTGTCTGTCTGGCCTCTTGGGGGTCTCTCATCAGTCTGGGAATGTCTGATTCAAATTTTATAGTAACAAAAAGTGGTAGGGCTTAAGAAGTATGGGTAGGGAGGGCGTTACCATGGTTCTGAGAGGTTTGGAAACTATGAGGTAGGCTCTGGGAGAAACCTAAGGGTGGGGCAGAGGAAGGGCGTAGTGGCTCCTTCCATGAAAGCTTGCAATGAACAAGACCCTCTATAACCCACTTAGCCTGAGTGTCTAGTGTGAAACACCCATGATTCTGACCAAGGGTGGAAAGTAACAGTGAACAGTGTCATTCATGATTGCGACAACTGTCTATAGACTTACCTTATCTGTGGTCATGTCCTCAGAGTCTTTCTGCACAGGGCCATGGCCTACAGTGTGATCCCCTTGGGGCCAGGGACAATGTTTAACTTGCCTGGTGCAGCCCTGTCCCTGTGCTTGCAAACAAGCTCTTAAATAAAGCTGACTGTGAGCCTGGAGCCTCATTTCCTGGAACTCTGCTTTATGGTTCCTGTCTTGCATCTCTAATTGGTCTTGCCCAGAGCCAACACTAGCCCAGAACTGGGGACACACGTGTCTGCAAAGAAACAGCTCCCTGACAGGGAGATTCATGACCAAGGAGTCTCAAAACCAAATCACAATCCAGTGACAGATGAATCTGTGTCCTCTTCTCAGGCTGGATAACTTCTAAAGTTTGAGGCGGAACTGGTCATGGGGACCATGAGAAGGTCAGAAAAGAGACAAGAAATGGAGTGTCCTTGATCTCAGCAATATCTTTAAATGACTTCTTGTTTTCTTTCTAGAAATGGGAGGGGAGTACAGATGGAAGCTGCTGGCCAGAGGACTCAAGCTGGGTGTCTCTATAATTTTCAGGGTTCAGTGCAAAGAGAAAGCACCTCTTAACTAAGAAGTAGGAGAAAGTGCTACAAGATGTTCCAAAATGCCAAACGTCTCCTTTCTCTCATAGTCTATCTCTCTATCTACTTGATGTACAGTTTCTTAGTTGCTATTTGTCATCACCCTGGGATGTTCTCCAACAGTGCAGATCCTGACCGCACCCCAAGCAGAGAAAGTGCCCCCACAACTCAAAGTCTCCATACAGTTCCTCTCTCACCAAGCACCAGCCAGGCCCAGGTCTTCACTATCCATTAACCCCAAGCCACTGTACCTTCACATACTTGGTCTCTGGATCTGGAGTGAGCTGGAGGCTCAACCCCACTGCACTGTCTTTTTTTGTGGCTCTGCCAGCTCAGGGTGAACTAAACCCTTCCTCGGTATACCGAGGGTCCTGGTCATGCCCCTCCTTGACCCCTTGTCCAGGCTTCTTTTGAATTCAGGGTGCCAGCAGTTACCAGCAGAAGCAAGAGGGAAGACAGTTTCCCATCCGAGGGGGCTCATGCTTCATTGATGAAGCACAAATTTAAAGGCCGATTATTAAGTTCTTGACAATGAACACAGAGCACTCAGCCCTAAAGGTGAGCAGGGCTCCTGAGAGTATGGGGCCTGCCCAGCTTCATCATCACAGAGCAGAAGCCTGTGCCAGGTGGAGTAATGAGGGAGGAATGGAAGAAAATGAAACAAACATGAAGATTCTCCAATTCAGTGAGGATAAAAGAAGAGCTTTATCACTTCAAAACACAAGGCCAAAGCCCTGCCCGATGTCTGGGCCTGCTCACAACAATTCATCGCCTGCCCTCTGCCCGTTTCCTTCCACTCCGACTTCTGTGTGCTTGAGTTTTTACCAAAGGGAGCTAATTCCTGGCAATGGACACTAACCAGTCCCAGCCTTGGTGTGTGTGCGCGTGTGTGTGCCTATGCGTGTGTGTGTGTGTGTGTGCGTGTGTGTGTGTGTGTGTGTGTGGTGTGTGTGTGTGTGTGGTATGGGTGTATGTGGGGGGAGAGACAGAGAAGGGAATGGCTTGAAAGGGTTACTTAAGGGCCAAAGGCACTAAGTGACCGTACAATGAGACCTTAGCCTACTCACAATGTCAGTCAAGCAAAACCACCCAAGGAAACTTGAAGTAGAGGAAGCTTAACTATTATTAACCTACCCATCTGGCCCTCCCATCATTTTGTCAAGGAGATGCCAAAGGCTGGGCAGAATTCCTTAGGAGTGTGGCCCACGGCCTTCTCAGGGGTCCACGGCTCCAGCCGTGAGCTGTGTGACAGGCGAGAGGTATGCTTTTCTTGAACCCCTGTGTTCCTCCTCTTCTCCAGCCAGCTGCACAGGGGTCTCCTGGGAGAAAGGTTTTTCTCCTCACAGAATGCATCCCTGGTCTGGCCCCCAAGCTCCAAGGGAGCCTCAGAAAGTCTCCTCCCTAGCACTGTGCAGTAGGCCAGGGGGTGGAAATGGAAACTTCGCAAGGCAGAGGTAACTGTGTGGTTTTATACATAGCACCTGTGTCTTCCGGAAACCTCAGGGCATGGGCAACAGGCCTAACCAGCTCCCTCCCATCACAGGAAGGCTCGGTTCAGAAGACAAACCCTTCTTAAAACCTGCTTCCACAGTCCCCAGCAGCCTAGAGCCTTTTCCAGGGCTTCCAGGCCCCACGGAGGTCCAGAGCCTCTTGGCTCTTGCCTTTCTCGTCATACTCAGCCTTAATCTAAGCAGAGTGAAGGGGGAGCAGGTGTTGACAACCACTCCCACAAGGCGGGCAACTGAAAAAGGCAAAGAAAGCCCAGGCTGCGTGTGTCTTCCTGCCAGGCTTCCTATGCTCAATTCTCCAGAGCCCAGACATTTGCAAACCCTGTCTGCTGAGCTGGATGCAGCAAGAACATCTCACACTGAGAAAACCAAAGCGCAGAAGGCATGGTGGTCATGGGGCAGGGAGCACCCACTGGGAGGAGGGGAGCTGTGCTTGGCTTGGCCCTACACTCCTCAGACTGACTGTCTTACTTGAGCCCACCTGTGCTCTGAGCTCTTGGGCTCCTGCTAGCCCTGTAATAACAAGGCCATGGGTGCCTGCTCAGGAGGGCCTGTTCCTGGAAGCCGCACTGCCCTCTGGGTGAAAAAAGAGCAATTTGAGTCAGAGTATGAAGATGTCAGAGTGCCAGAGCCATCACTGCAGTGCCCAAGAGCATCTTCCAGAGGAAGAGGAAAGTTGCAGGTGACCCAAGTGCAGCTGCCACTCAGGACAGTGCCGCTCATCTAGCTCAGTACTCATCACACCTTCCCTTGGGTGCCTAGGTGAACACACCGCATACCTCCACACAGCTAAATGTACACAAACACCAACATAGACACACAACCACAGGCACACACATTTTCTACATGTGTGTGCCTGCTTTCCATGCAGCGCACGCGCATGTGCATGCGCGCGCGCGCACACACACACACATATACACAGCTATAATGTGTTGGCACTGACATGCCACTGTGTGACTTTTCCTGGGGTGAAAGTGAGCAAAGACATATTTACCCCAGGCAGGGAACCAACAACACACCAAAGTAAAGAGGCCATCAAGCTACTGTGAACTGTCAGGCTTCTTTTCCGGAGCATAGATGAGGGGCTGCTTACAGGGGCCACCTCACAGCAAAGTCTCATCTCAGCACAGGTAGGTGACTTCCCCAAGTTAGTCTCACACCTCCTATAGCCGTAGCACCTCCCGAGGCCACCTCCGGCAGCGTGGCAGGAGGGAGTGAGAGCTCAAATCCCCCATGAGTCCGGGGGCTCTCTCCCCACCTCCTTTTCCTAGTGAGTGTGAACAGTCCCACTATCAATACCACTTGGCCACAGGTCACAGACCAAGCACCCTATGGCTTACCACAGCACCGCTTATATCTACATATCTTCATATGTGCTGCATATATTTGTAAACTGCATATTCATTATGCCATACTCAAAGAAAAAGTTATCTATTACATACAAAATACACACTGTGTATAAATGCATATCCACATATGTATACAGGCATAAATATACCCTCACATAAACACATACAAATGACACATACTACACATATGTAGACATGCACACATATACCCACATTCATATAAACACCCACCCATACATACACATGAGAGCATATACAACACATGTATACATAGATACAATATCCATGTGTGCCTCATATATTTATAAGCTGCATGTGCACATACATACATACAAAAACTCATACACCTAGAGCCTTGGATAAGACGCCGAGGTGAGCAGGTTCTTCCCACCTCTGTCCTGTCCCTGCCCCCATCTTCAGACTGCCTGCTTTTGTCTGGTTAGTGGGCGCCAATGCCCACCCCAACCCCACACTTAATGTCCACCTTGCAGTTCAGAAACAGAGTGGAATCAGGTTTGAAGAAAATGCTTCAGGGGGAGGGAAGTGGCAATCCGCTTCTATTTTTATCTGTTTTTTTAAGACCTCCATGCCCCTCTGTGAGGCGTGACAAGGACTTTGCCCTGGTCATAGGTTTCCGGTCCCATCCCATTTTAGATCCACGGCAGCCAGTTTCCTATCTCCCCACCCCAGGGCTTGGGGCAAAGTTGTGGCCTGAAGGAGCTTCTAGCACAGAGAGAGGACTGTGTCTGGCTTTTCCAGACTCATCTCAGTGACTGCTTTGGTATGTCTTCTGAGACACAGCACCGTAAAGTGACACTTTAAGGGGGATGTCATTCCCATGACACTGGGCTCGGCTTTCTAGCTGCCCTTTCTACCACATGACTAGCCAAAAGATGTGTCGTGGTGTTTAGTTAACTACTAATGTCCTGAACAACAACCTACCTCACCAACTAGTCTACCACTGATAGGCTGTATTTAGAAAAACAAACATCAGCTCTCAAAGTTCTAGGCATTCAATTTAACTCTCAAATATTTCCAGTTCTTCTGGGCACACAGTAGGGCTCTATCTCCTACTGTTTGGTGATGATATGAGACTTGTTTGGCCAACTGAATGTGAGCAGCAGTGATGTGTCACGTCTCTGGGCTGCAGCTTCACATCGTGGTGGGTAATGGTGGGTAATCTGCCATGCTCGGTCCCTTTGCCACAGTGATCAGCATCGTCAACCCAAGACTAGGAAAGGACAGGAGGTAGTGGAGCCCATACATGGACTGGGTCTGTAGCACCAGCAAGGAAGAATGCTTTCAGCAGCTTAATGGGGAGTCCTTTGTTACTGCAACACACTTAGCTCATGCTATCTTAAGTAGGAACCATGTTGTCAAGAGAAGAAAGCTTTCAGAGGGGGAAATAAGTGTCCAGAGAAAAGTCCCTGTCACACATACAAGACAACCCCCACACAAACCTGTCTTGCTTTGTGTTTGTGATATTTTCTTGCATATGAGTTCTTCTATTCTGAAAACCACCCCCTTGTCTATGACCAGATTAGTGCCTTCAAATTTCAAATCAATCAGCACTGTCTCTGAGAATATTTCTCCTTTTCATGGCCTTAGTGTTGGCATCCATCCTCTGTTTACACCCAAAATCTGGCCATATCTCTACAAACACACTTATAGAATGGATGTTCCCTTCTCTGAGAAAACTGGACAAAGTGATGTTTGTATGAGGAAGCTGTATCATCATGTCTCTGGACCAGGGTACTGTCCCTTCAATGATACCTAGGAAGGTCTGAACCTTGGGTTGTAGGGACAAGGTCTCACTGGGACACTCATGCCAAACTCATGGGCTCAAACCATCCTCCTTCTTTGGCCTCTGAGTTTCTTGGATGACAGGTGAGTGCCATGGCACCCAGCCATAGGGACTTTTTTGGTTGACTTTTTTGTTTTCTGCCAAAAATGCTGCTAAATACTCTATGGTGTCTCCCACAAAACAACAACAAATTAACTGTCCCCAGATGCCAACAGTGCCAGGTTGAGAAACTCAGTTCTAGAATGATAATGTTTGAGGACATGCCTTGACTCTTGTATCACTGTAATTTTCAGTATATCACCTAACTTCTCATGTACCACCCACCACATAATAGATACATACTAGGTGTCGAGTACTATAGTGTGCCCTGCCCTCTGCCGCCAACATGCACATTCCCATGTAACTAGCCCTGACTCCCAGTATACCTTGGGTCTGGACTTCTGCAGATCAAGTGTTATTTCAACTACTTCACCGCTTTGTGAGAGCCAGCTCATTGTTACATGTAGATAAAACCCTCAGGAGAGAGAGAGCGAGCTCAAGCTTGCATTGTAGTTAACACAATCTCTGCTGAGTTTGATACATTTCTTACTAGCACAAGCCAGAGCACTGAACCCCTGAGCTAGAACGTTTTAAGACCCAGAAGATAAGGCAGGTACAGCTCAGTTGGTAGAGTGCCCGTCTGGCATGCACAGGACCCTGGGTTGGATCCCTGGGGACAGCAGAAGATAAACACACTCACCCATCTAGAAAAATTCAAGTTCTACAAATACCAAGGCCATCTAGAAGGGATTTGAGTTAAGAGTGCTTGCAAGATAACTGTGCTGCATTCTTAGGAGTAAAACAGCACAAACTTCAAATTTCAATTTGAATCACAAATAAAGCAAGAAAGATGTTTAAATTAAAGAAAACGGTCTGCTGGGCAACTTCAAACCATCTCTAGCTTCTCCAAATGTATCAACTCAGAAAAACACTGAGAACCAGACCATTATCTGTTTCACTTATACATTTGGGCTTGGATCCAACCCCCTGACCTCCATGGCTAGGTCATTCTCGTGGACATTTGGGAGTGTATAGATGGTCAGGAGACATCCATCTTCCTGAGACCCTTCTTCCCAAGGCTCTGAGAATATATATGAGAACCTTCTGCTCATTTTGCAAAAACCTTAAGCCCAGGTTGAATACAATCCTTTCTTTGTGACAAACAACTGAACAAAACCTCACCAAAGGAGATTTTTCAAATCCTATACTAAGGAATGAACAACACACTTTTTCATTTCTCAGGACTCATCGGAATCTGGTTCAAGGGTGCTTGCTTTATTTCACACACTCCAAACCCATTACATCACTTGCCACACAAATACAAACACATTCTTAACGTGCACGAATGAGCACACACACACACACACACACACACACACACACACACACACACACACACAGGCCACATTTCCCTGCTTCCCTCTGGAGGCAAGTCCTCCAGAGGGTTCTCAGGCTGGCAGAATCCTAAGAATAAGGTGACATCCTGCAACTCAATGCTGCTTTTAAAGACAATTACTTCAGTCACCAGCGGATGTAATTAATACTTCTAAATTACATACCTATTTCTTTCTTCATGACATTAAAATAAAGGAGAAGCATTTTTAGAGCCTTTAGCACAATTAAGTCACCAAACTGAATCCAAAGAGCAGGCCTAAGCTGTGGAGACGCAAAGGAAGAACCCCTGGCAGTAACGGGTTCACCCAGAGTGGGGCCTGCCCCTCCATACTCCTGAGCTGGCTTGGAAGGAACTGTCGGAACAAAGGCAAGAGTTGCAGAAAAGGGCCTATGTGTACAACATGGACGCAGGATGGTTTGGGAAACACACCAGGGTTCTGTTCTAGATCCTGTGCGTCCCTTTCCTTTGCTGTTTTCTTTCAGGGGGGATAGGGAAGGGTGGGGGCAGAGGGGTAGGGGCTTTGTTCTTCCAGAGAGACCCAGAAGGAGCCCAAGACAATGGTGGCGGCTATGAGGGGGCAACCCAACATCTGTTTCTTTGTTTTTATTTTCAGGACCAACAATCCACAACTTTCCTTAAATACAACACCCGAGTCAGCCTGGGAGGGGTCCTGTGGAGACAGGGTGGGGCAGGGTGGGGCAGGATGGATTCGAGGGCTAGGCTGTCACCAGGGCTGCCCTTGCATTGAAGTTACCAGTTACCGCCAAGGGTGCCCACCAATCAGCAATGTTCTATTTTGGAGTTAGAAGATGGTAAGAGCATCCTCAGCTACATCCCCAAGAGGCAGAACTCACATTGGGGCCCCAGACTTTGGACACACTGCCCTGTTTCCACAGCACTCCTGGCCACCCCCCATCCCCTCCCCCAGTGCTCTATTTGAAGTTCATCTGAGGCAAGCACTCGACCACTGAGCTAAACCCCTCATCTTGCAATTTTTTTTTTAAAAAAAAAGCCAGATCATTTAATAGAAAGATGCATCAAAGGATGCATAAAAGCCATTAGGGATAACAAATAAACACAATAAAGAGCTACGGATATAGTAGCTCAATGGTAAACCAACTACCTAGCATGCATGTGCCCTAAGTTCAATCCCCAACACCCATAAATAAATCAATATTTACACACAAAAGGGTGGCCTTTATGCCTACTGTCAGAGTGGCTAATATTTAAGAGTAGCAATGCCGAATGCTGGCAAGGGTGTGAAGAAACTCCATCACTCACATTGTTGAGAGAGTGTAAAAAGAAATGGGCTTTCTGGCAGTTTCTTGAAATTAAATAAGTAAGCCAAACGTCATGAAATAACTTTTTTTAAAAAAAAACCAAACCTAAGTAAATGCCACACAGATGCCAGCGGCTGCACTCCAGGGTATTTACTGTGGAGAAACAAATCCATGCTTATACAAATGAATGCACACAAGTGTTCACTGCAGCTTTGGGGGGAAACACTGGGAAGCACACAGGTGTCCCCTCCTAGGGCCTCAAGGGACCAGTCACCCACAGTCCCAAACAGCCTTTCCAATGCTCACAAGGAGGCAACTGCTGTTCTCCTTTGTCTTTCTGAGGAGTCAGGGTATTCCTGGGGTTCACACCTAGTTGGAACATATCCTCTTGTAAGTAAGGAACCCCAAGGCAATCAGCTACAGAAGCCTGGTCTCCTAGCCACTGGACCCCCCAGAAACAAAGCATTCTTTTTCTCACGGAGGGAGGATAATATCCTAATTTAGGTGAGGTGTGTAGGCAATAACCTACTGTCTGCCTCAAATTCCAGTTGAATTGCTAATGTGCTATCAGTTCCCAGCAATGTCCACCTAACTCACTCAAAAAAGGTCCCCTTGTTCCAGATTGCCTGGGTGCTCCATGTAACAGTGTCCAGGAATAAAGAGGCCTATGACACACCATGCTGTGCTCCACACCTGAGAAATCCTACACGCATGCAGGCACGCACACACACATGCATGTCTTGAAGACAAATCTGTCATCCTCTGTCCTCTCTCTTTGCAGCAGGCAGAGTCCCTGGAGATGGAGCTAGAGAATGCGTATTTGGGGGTGCCACTGTCAACCACTCAAGCCTGGCTTTGTCTGATCAGCCGGGAGCTATGACCTTCTCCTTCCCTGGGGGCTGCAAGACAGCCTCACCAGCTCACCTTTGATACACTCGCATCCACTGAGTTCATATTATTAAACAAAGACACATTCTTTTGGGAGGAAAAGTCCTCCTCAGTTCCACCTCCAGGAATAGAAAACTGACCCTGAACCAGACTAAATGCTGTTGGCAACAACCATGAAAACACTTTTTTTCTCCATAGATGTGGTATTACCTAAGCAACAATCGGCTCTGGTTCACTCAACCAGCTCCCAGCACTCTGCCCATCTCCCCCTGCATCCATACACTTGGGACTGGGTGCTCCCAAAGCCCATGGCCCTGCTCCCTTCCCCCAATCTCCAGGTGGCTGCCTGTGGACAACTTCGAAGACACAGAAAATATTCAGGAGATACAAGTGAGTTCAAACCCTAGCTATGAGCTTGGAACTGACAGTTGCATCTGCCTGATCCTCAGTCTCTTCGTCCAAAAGGAGGAATGGGAAAACATATCTTGCAAAAAAGATCAGGCAAAGCAATTTATGCAACGTACTGGCATACAAAACCTATTCCTAAAACCACAGTTACTATTATCTTTATTATCAGTGTGCATACTAAGACTGCTCAGTACTTTTGGCGGCTCATGACATGGTTGTTTCACATTAAATTTGCAGAAAAAGTATGACTCCCGGTGAGTTTCATAAGACATACTACAAATCCAAGTTGCCTCCATCCCATTTCTATGTGTCAGTGTACATGTGTATGTGCCTGCATGCGTACATGCATGTGTGTCATGCACGCATGTGAAGACCAGAGGACAACCTTGGGTATCATACCCAGGTGCCACATACCTTGCTGCTTGAGGCAATGTCTGTCACTTGGCTTGGTGCTCACCAATTTGGCTAGACTGATTGGTCAATGATCCCCAGAGATCTGCATGTCTGCCACCCCGGGAGTCCAGGCACACATCATCAAGCCTGGTTTCTTGACTGAGTGATGGGATCAAATTCTTATACTTACACTCCGTAAGGAAGGCATCTGAGCATTGCAGCCATTTCCACAGTTCTTCGGCTTTTTAAACCTATATTCAGGGCTTACATTCCATGGTCACAGTGAATTATTTTCTAAGGTTCCTAAAATCTTTTCAAAATCAGTGTCATGTGTTCATTCCCAAGTTTCAGTCAGCACATCTCCAGCAGCCTACCACCTGGACCTGCCCCTTCAAGATATCCCATGGGTCCTTAAGGTTCATCATGGTAAGAAGCAAGCCCTTTGCCAGGGAGCCACATTCCAACCTTAGCCCTATGAGACTTAGTGTAGCTTCTCAGAAAAAACAGTTAACTGCAGGAGGCAGAGAAATGAGGAGCTGACTGTTAATGTGCTGTGTAATACCACAAGGTAAACAGCATCCCAGATGCTGCTCCATAAGGCTTTGACTTGAAATGAAAACCAATTGCCTTTCTGTAATGTTAACCAGCTCTTCTGAGGTCTCCTTCCTCCAGGACATCAGTCCCTCCGTCCTGCCCATAACAGAAGGAGCCTAGAAACTGCAGAGATGTATGTGCAAGGTAGATCTAAGACACCATGTGCCCATGCAATGAGTTCAGTGCCTTCTGAGAGGACAGGGGTTAAGTAAGCCTTTACAAGGTTCTACTGACCTCCTAAGGGTTAACAACAGACATGGGTCTGTCCCATGTCACAGCCAAGAGGAAAAGGAACTGCCACACCATGCATGCATCCCAGGCATAGCGGGAGTGTAGCAGAGACATCCACAACTGTGGCGTCGTTAGCCTGTGCTAACGGAACTTGCCACCACACAACCTAGGCTCCTATAGTGTCTTCAAGGGCCCCTGAAGTCCTGCCTGTGAACTCAGCCTGCTGGGTTTTGATCCCACTCCACCATCCCAGCTTGTGACTAATAGCAAAGAGCAGCCCTGGAATTTAGGGAGTCCTGGGAAAGGCAGAGGCCAGAGGGGTGCAAAGCAGGCTACACAGACCATAGCTTCCTGATTCCAAGTCTTTGTGAAATGTACAGGTACTGGGCATCGTTAGTTACACAAAGAAAGAATCGGAACTCAGAAGGGCCTATTTTAACACACACAACACACACAGACTACTCACACATCCCAGACATTTGAGTTCATGAGCTATGGAGACTCTAAAAGACACTTGAAGTAAGCAGAGGACTGAGTGGAAAGGAAATGAGGGGGACCTCCCACACCCCCAAACACTGGGCTTTCTGTGGCAGGGCGGCTTCTCCAAGACAGAATAAAGAGGTTAGTTCCCAGGGCCAGTAACCAGATCCCCTGTGCCAGCAGCTGAATACAGACCATTGTTTGTGAAACATCACCTTCTCAGTCCTAGTAACAACACAAGGCCTCTCCCACAAGTTAGGGACCTCCTTGACAATGGAAATCCTGTTGTCTATTTTGTCCTGCACTTGAAATGAATGGCTCTGATGCGGGACACTTGGAGATGGCAAGAAGAGACCCATTCTAAGGCACTGCTGAGTGGTAGGGGGTAACAGAGGAGTCCCTCTCTCCCCAGGCCCATTCTGCGTCACATTATCTCATTTCATATCTCATGAGAAGGCCATTCCCCTCATGTTAGCATTAAGGAAACAATCAGACCCCCAAAGTCTCAGCAAAGACAGAGCAAGAATGTGAATTCAGGCAGGTCTGGCTGACTCAGGCTATGCATTGGCGGGGGGGGGGGGGGGGGACACGACTTTACTTCTCTGTGTCAAAAGCCCGCCTGCTCCAGCTCAGACGTTTGAGAATCTCAGCATCAGAGCTCCCCTTCATTTCTTTCAGGGGGAGAAGTGCCCAAATTAGAAACAATCACTGAGCATCATGCTTCACTTTCAAAGGAAAGAGGATGGTGGAGGTTGCAAGCCCAGAATAAGAGACTAAGGTGAGACAGTCACCATCTACTGGGCATTTTGTGTCCAGATGTTCTGCGAGGCACTTCACACAGACTGTCACAGAAGATTCAAGAACCTTACTTGGGGATTGTCCATCCCATTTTATGGATGATGAAACAGATATTGAAAGGTTAAGCCAACTCTCCAAGATCACACAATAAGGACATAACAGAGTTTAGTTAACCTCAACCCAGAGAACAGCCTGTCTCCATACGCAGGCTCCTTACCTGGTGTCACTCAGCCCCACCCACCTCCCTCAGGTGTCTTCATAGAGTAAGGCTTTGTAATATTTGTGGAGTAGAAGTCCCCTCCACCCTTGCAGATTGTGCTCCTCTGATCAACTGAGATAAGGCATGGAAAGCCCAGAGCCCCATTTTAGTCTCCCAGGGTATAATACAATTGCCCAAGCCCAAGCCCTCATCTTCCATCAACTCAGGGCCGATTTCTGTGGATTTACACACCCAGCCAGTCCTGGACTAGAGATGGTGGCTGGAATCATTTGGGCCTCACAGAGCCTTAAATCCTGGACAGTCTCTGCTTGAGACTTCCAACAGAGGCAGCAAATTCAGCGGCCCTTTACTCCATGCTCTCCCCAATGGCAGCTGCCCAAATCCAACTCCTCAACTCCCCGCTCCACACCACATACTAAACTTCCTGAGTTTCACACGCCCACACCAATTCATTATTTATTAACTCATACTTAATGAATGTGCTTGGCCAATGGTAATACAACTTGTCCTTGGGTTTTGCAAATCACAGGCATGTGTGTTGGCATCACTGTGTATCAGAGGGCAGATCCCCAAGGACAGAGGCAGCATCAAGCAAGCCATTCTCTTCAGCATGGGTACTGGTAGGCGGGAACACCATGTAAATGCCAACTGTTTGGGCAGCCACTGGACAGGAGGCCTCATTCCATGAGAAGAGAGGCAGGAGTTGCCAGATACATCCTAAGACTGGGCCATGCAGCAGAGGCACCCAGCACAGCACACTTTAAATCCCAGCACTCAGGAGGCAGGAGCAAGCAGATCACTCTGCCTGGTCTGCCTAGTCTACAGAGCTAGTTCCAGGGCAGCCAGGACTGTTACACAGAGAAACCCTGTCTTGAAAAACCAAAATTAAAACTCAAGCCTGAATTTCTCTCTTTCAGTTTTCAGACCATTATCAAGTCAACCAGGACAAGGCTGAAACATGGGTGCTACCCTAAATACCCTCTAACCCTAAATAGAGTGCGGTCCCACCTCATCCATTTGGTCCTGTTCTGGTGTTCTGGGTACACCACTGGCTTTGTGACGCCTCACTTGCTACAGCCTTCTGCTGTGTCTGTGATATTCATGGCCCCCTGATGAGCAAACCATAGCCTGAGGAGGCAGTGCACCCGGTGATTCTGGCCAGATGGCCACTCAGACAGAAGGAGACAATAGCCCAGCTGAAGAAGGGACAGGACATAACCCAAACATCTACTCACTCCATACTCCTTGGTCCCTACTATGCCCATGTCAGAATCAGCCCTGCTGTGGACAGGACTGTTTCTGTCACAGCCTTGCAAATTCTCATTAAGCAACACAGAGGCAAGCATGGTTCACACTGGCTTAGTGCTTGCCCTGAACCAGGCCAGTGTTCTTTTTTTGGTTTGTTTGCTTGTTTGTTTATTTTGTTTTGCATTTTGTGACAGTCCTGGCTGCCCTGGAACTTGCTCTGTAGACCAGGCTCACAAAGATCTGCCTGCTCTGCTTCCTAAATGCTGGCATTAAAGGGGTGCACCACTACCACACTCAGTTTGGTTTCGTTTTTTGGTTTTGGTCCATCCCTCTTTTGAGAGCACTTTAAAAGTAGTGTCATAGTGCTCAATATTAAAATTTATTTGGGAAGCAAAGAAAATTCTCTCTTGGAGCCAGGAGTCACTAATGTTTCCAGTTTACCAAACCAGTCCTGAGGCATGCTCAGAAAAGTTCTCAGAAGACCACTGACAGGGCTCCTCCAAATTGCTTGGAATCAGCAAGACACAATGCACTAGGAAATGGTTCCTACTGTGATGACTAAGATGGCAACTGAGAAAGGAGATGAGGAGAGGCAAGAAGAGGAGGAGGAGAGCACCATTGTTTACACCTGCAATCCCAGCACTTAGGAGATGGAGGAAGGAGGACCAGCCAGGGCTATATGACAGCATCTCAAAACCAAACCCGGGCAATGGTGGAGCATGCTTTAACCCCAGCACTCGGGAGGCAGAGACAGGCAGATCTCTGTGAGTTCGAGACCAGTCCTGATCTACAAAACTATAGAGAAACCCTGTCTCGAACATTGAAAAAAATAAAATAAAATAAAAAGAGGGGAAATGTTTCCATCACATCCTATAGAGGAAGCTCTCATAGTCACACTGTACTACTTTCTATGAAGGACTTTGCAACAGTTTCTCAAACCTTAACAGTGCCCTCCAGTACTTGAGTTCTCACACACAACCCCCAGTGTGCTTTCCCTACCCTCGGCTCAGTGATCTGCATCTCAGGGTTATTTGGCTCTGACAAAAATCTCCCGATTTCTTAAACCATTGGCAGGCAGTTGGATTTTCCATTTGGCATTGTTAGGAGATTAAACTGTGTAAGTCACAGTCACACATGGGCCTTTCTCCAGCTTCCTGCTACCAGATTCAGGTGAGATAAGGGTTACAAAAGTGATCCTCCCATGTCCCTCTCCACAGTTGGGGAGGCCTGTGTTACTAAATGTGTTACTAAATCTGCCACTTGGATGTCTAGCTCATGAGAAGAGAGTGCCCACGTGTACATCAGCAGGGGATTAGGCAAACACCAGCTCCCACAGTACTGGGTAAGAAACACTTAGAGGCGATCCTGCCCAATTACACGTTTCACAACCCCTGTCATCAATCGCCATAGCAAGGAGGAAAACAAATTGAACTGAGCTTGGAAAGAATGTTAGCAGAAATTGGAAGAACCCTTGCTGAGAACCGCCTGGGGGTACAGGACCTCCCTTGTGATTGTCCACGTCCCACTAACTAGCTCACAGTATATCAAGAAAGATTTTAGATCCCGTTGGGTAGATGGCGGAACACCAGAGAGTCACTCACACCCCTTCATACCCACACCCACACAGCCACACCCCTACACACCCCCACCACCACCACAGAAGCAGACTGAACACTCCCCATTGGTGCGAGAAAATGTTAAGTACTAGCCACATATAATGCAGAGTGGCTTGTTGGGAAGCAGCACAATCATTTACTTATCCTGATCAAATGGGTTGGGGGAAGAGGGAACCAGGAGCCTTTAAGATAGTGAATGAGAGGGCATTACACTCAAAGCCCAAAGCCAGGGGCAAAAGCACCCATGTATGCCCTCCCATGATGCCTCAGGACCATCTTTATAAAGGAAGCAAGGCAAATACCCTTTCAGAGGAGGACCAGCTGCTTGCACTACATCAACACATACTGTCTCTAGGTTAGGCCAGCCCTGATCTTGGTCAGAGGTCAGCGGAAATAACCTCCACACCTGTGCTTGTCATTTTGTATCATGTCATTGTCCTTTTCTATCCAAATCTTACCACACAAGTAAAATGAAAGATTAACAGGCTCACAGCGAGCTTCACTAGGAGGGTGATGACAGTTAACCTGTACCACCCAGCATGCCTGAACCAGTTCCTACTCATTCAGGCATGGGGAAATAAAAACACATCCTCCTCCCACCTCAGATGACTTCACACACAAGGATGAATAGTAGCCAGGCCTCACTAGCACTGGCCACATATAATGCATTATGGTTCAGGCCTATAATCCCAGATACTCCAGAAACTGAGATATGGGGATCTCAAATTCAAGATGTGCCTGGACTATAAAGTGAGTTTAAAGCCAGCCTGGGCAACTTGGTGAGACTTCGCCTCATTTTTTAAAAAATAATTAGAAGGTTTACCAGCCTAGCCCAGTGGTTGAGTGCTTGCCTAGCATGCTTAAAGTACTAAGTTCCCTTCCTGGACCACCGAGTAGGGACATCACGGGGATTGCTTCTGCTGCTAATCTCCTACATAGCTCCTACTTTTTGGTTATTTATAAAACTTTCTTATTTTCATTTTTGTCTCTCTCTCTCTCTCTCTCTCTCTCTCTCTCTCTCTCTCTCTGTGTGTGTGTGTGTGTGTGTGTGTGTGTGTGAGATGGCACCCATGTGGAGGTCAGAAGACAACTCTGTAGAGTCAGTCCTCTCTCTCTTAGACATTTCCAAGGTTCCAGGGATTAAACTCGGGTAGGCAGGTTTGCATTGCTGGGAGACAAACACCTTTATAGGCTGAAACATCTCACCAGCTCCTCCTTCCTGTTTCCCTTCCTTCCTTCCTTCCTTCCTTCCTCCCTCCCTCCCTCCCTCCCTCCCTCCACCGCCACCCCTGCCTCTCTTTCCTTTGTTGCAATATGGGAACAGAACCTAGGACTCAGTATATTAGGCAAGCACCCTCAGTGAGCTACATCCCCTGTCACAATTACTTAGAAAACTTAACAGATACTCTAAAATGAGAGAAATTAAATTTCAAGGGAAAAAAATGAAGTTGTGTTGGCTATTGTCCTGAAGAGATACCTTTTGTAGAGTGGGTTTCTATCACATGATGGCAAATTAATAAACTGTCCCAACAAATCTCAATGGAGGAAAAGATATGGTTTCCACTGGTGAATTCTTCTTAGAATTATTGTGAAAACATTTCTGAATGTTGCTGACTAAGGAAATGTGTATCCTAAACCAGTCCTCACTGCACAAACCCTGGAAGTTCCTGCCTTTACATAGGAAATGTCAGAGGAATCTCCCCTGAATGTGTTGTTCCGCGACAGCCATGCAGAGTAGGCACTTCTGTGAACCAAGCTCTACACAGCTCTTCTCTTTGAGTCCAAACCTTAAAAGAAACCCCCAACCCTGCTCATGAGCACTAGACTGAGGTGGGAGCTAAGACCAGCCCTATTCTAAGTAGTCAGCGAAACAACACGCAGGGACACCAATTGCACAACAGCTGGGGAACTCCAGTCTTTGGGAAACAAATTTGATTGCAGCCTTTTGGGTGTCAGAAAATCACTGTGTAGGAGTATGTTGGGTTGAGAGTGGACTTGGAGACGCTGCAGAGAATTTCTTCCACAGAACTTGGTGCTTGCCTGGCTTCTCTAGTGCCCACAATCTTATCGAGCCACAGCTCTGTGACACCACACAGGTGCTCATGCCAACACTGTAGCATGAGACTCTCACCACTCCATGAGGGCTCTCACTAGTTCTCCAGTGGGCTACAGGCCATGGATGGCTGGGATTTCAATCCAGGCCTCCAGAACCCAAGTCTAGCTTGCTTACCCTTGAAGCATCAACTTGTCTTCACTGTGCTCATCCTCCCTTCATGCATTTTTAAGATAGTCAACACTTCGTCTATGGATAGGTAATATTAGAGCTCTTTTCTCTCCCTCTCTAGCTCATTTAACAAATATTTTACTTTTCAAGTTATTTTGTCATTATTGCTGTATACATGTGTATGGTGTGTATAAGTATGCATGTGTGGCAGGCACAGCAAGTATGTGGAGGTCAGACGACAGCTGTGTATAGTCAGCTTTTTCCTTCTACCTTTGTGAAGGTTCCAGGGATTGAACTCAGGTCATCAGGTTTGCACGGCAAGTACCTTTACCCATTGAGCCATCTCAGTGGCCCTTAAAACATATTTTAGAAGCTAGGTTGGGTCTTTGAAGATGAGTAAGAAGCCTACCCACTTAAGAAGCTATGTGAGAAGAATGTGAACCTGGGTCCTGTGACAATGCAGAACATGTACCAACCATGCTTCTTCATCTATAAAATGTGACCACCGGAGAAAATGAATTCTATAACTTCTCCAACTGCACTGTGTTCTGGATATGTAGACAATGTTCGGTATGGAACCAGGAGAAAACATTTTGCTACTTCTAATATAAAAATATAAAATGGGATCACATATGCTTACGTGTCTTGTCTTCCAGCCAAGGAGACTTAAGCTGTTATATTAATAGTCGCAATTAACAGTTCACCTGGAAAATGGTTTGGTACTACTGTGCCCAGCAGAAAGATAGGATGGAGGAGGGAGAGGCTCGGTGAGAAGATGACAAAGTAATGTGTGTGTGTGGGGGGGGTGTCAGCTTGAGGCCTGCGACAGAACTGTACCAGTCAAGGCTGATGGTTGAGACCAAGGTAGCCAATTCTTCCAGATCTCCAGAGTCAGAAGGGCACCCCACTATGGTTCTTAAGGAAAGGCTGAGAGTTCTCCCCATCTGTTGAAACCACCTGTAAACCCATCATTAGTTGGTTCAGCGAGTTGAGAGTATATGACCATATGACACTCTCAAAGTCCTGAAAAATCCCAAAAGTGCAGGTGACACTCTAGAGAACTTTTCACAAAACCAAAGCGTTTACAATTGGTAGAAAGCAATGCCTTCTCCTGATTCATGAGAAAATAAAGGAGACATCCACACATGTGCGTGCGTGTGCTCTCTCTCTCTCTCTCTCTCTCTCACACACACACACACACACACACCACAACAAAACATATTTGTCATCGAGCTGGGGAGCACAGTGTACATAGCTTCAACAGTGTACATAGCTTCAATGCCAAGCTGTCCTCTCTTATACAAACACATAGATTTCTCCACACTGATAACTTGACCACAGTACAATTAGTGTATTTGCTTGTTTTTGAGATAGGGGCTTGAGACACACACACACACACACACACACACACACACACACACACACACACACACACAGGGTCCAGGCTGGCTTCATACTGGAAATTCTTCTGTATCAGCCTGGTGGGGGTGTGCTGAGATTATGGGCACACATCATAACACCTGCCTTCACAAAGTAATTTAAAAGAATTCCTGAGTTAATTTTGAATCACCTATTGATTATCTGGAATCTACAGAGGCTTTTCTACTAGATAAAATTCTTTCCATTAAATTCTAATAAAGAAAAAAGAAACAAAAACAAAAATAAATCTAACTTTAGGTGACTAAGCTGGAACCAGACAAAATAAAACAAGCCTAAACAATGTTATCAATACTCCCAGGAATTTAAATAAACTATATAAAATGAATCTAATCTGTAACTACATTGGCAAGCATGTGCTGACAAAGCCAGAAAAGTGACATGGTAGCAATTCAGTTCTTGCAAACAGAGTTCTGACTTATGATTTATGCCATACTGGAAGTCCGTTCTCTTCAATCAAAGGCTGACAGGCTTGCTATTTCCTTATTAAAACCTCAAGGTAAGGTCTGTCTCAAAGTGTATGTTTGCAGATCTTGAATGTTCTCCGCAAAGGTGGTGTGGAGTCTCTACCTTTCTCCCTGATGTTTTAAAAGCTGGCTGAATGCTTCCAGTCTCTGATAAGACAGTGCTTTGTGTCAGCAAAGCCTCGGTTTCGAAACTTCACATCTGTGGGGCAAAGTTTCTTTTTATCTGTAGCCAGAGTGCATCCTATGGGCATCCTATCAGCACAGCTCCTAAGATCTGTGTGATTACTAATGAAAACTTCTAGGAGGGAGGTGGTGGCCCACGTCTTTAATCCTGGCAGAGGCAGAGGCAGAGAGGCTGGGGATCTCTATGCATTCAAGACCAGCATGGTCTACAGAGTGAGTGCCAGGATAGGCAGGGCTACACAGAGAAACCCTATCTCAAAAAACCAACCCCCCCCAAAAAAAATCCTCGGTTATGGCACTAATGCTTTGCTCTGTTATAGGTTTCTTCTTGTTCTCATTGTTGTTTTTTAATGTGAAGTTAAGAACTCATCTTTTATAAAGGAATGGGTGGAAGGCAGGCAGACTGATCGGTCAACTGGCTTCAATAAAAGCACACATTTAAAGGTGCCTGGTTTGAACCTCAGTGCCAAGGGCCATGCCAAAGGATCTTTGCCACACTTCCAGACATCCTGACACATGCTTCATACCCACCAAGTTTGAATTGAATGTCTAGAATTAAGTATTTGCAGAAAGTTGGAATGAGCTAGACCCCCTTGAGTCACCCTTGAATTATGTACAGTGTAGAAAGAGAAAATGGTAACAGACAGCCAGGGCCCCTCAGTGTGTGCCCTAGGTCCTATTACCTTTAAATCTTGTTTTTGCTTTGTTTTTAATCAGAGTAACCCCCAGAATCTCACATAAATGACTCCAGGGACTCTAGATCTAGAAGCCCCTGTTTCTGAGAGAGAGAGAAGGGCCAGAAAACAGAATGTGCCATCTGAACTCATATCCCCATAATCTGGGCCTTCGACACCCTCATCTGAAGTTTCCAGAAGGCTAGAGAGAAACCTCAGCTGCACTTGCAGGACTGGAGTTCATTCTCAACGCCCACACTAGGCAACCCTGTAACCCCAGCTCCAGGGACCCTACACACTCCTCTGGCCTCTGGAAGCACTTCCACAACTTAGGTTTACACATACACATACACACATAAAAAGAAAGTAAACCTCTTTTTTAAAGTTTCCACTCAAAAGCGCTCACCACTAGATAATCAAACAGAACATCGTTACACGCTTCTTAAAACCATACACAACCATCTCAAACAGGTTAAAATTTGCTATGTGTACAAGTTCATTTTTCACTAAAAACAAGCAAAAACACTCAATACCTACCCTACCCCACTCCAAAAAAAAAAAGACCAAAGAAACAAAATTCCAGTGGCCCTTTAAAGTAGTAAACACCACGGAGGCAAAGGCATTTTAGTGCCCCATATAGCCTACAGGTGCTAGGCCATCATTTTGGATTTTTAAATACTTTTTCACATTTTTATTTATGAATTTCTGCATGTGTGTGTTTGTGTGAGAGTGTATGAGAGCCTGCTCCCACCACGGACAACTTAGAGAAGCCAATTCTCTCCTTCTACCATGTAGGCTCTGGTATCAAATTCGGGTCATCAGCCCGTTACAAGCCCCTTTACTCACTGAGCCATCTTGCTGGCCCCTTGTTTCGCTTTTGATCATATACATTATTGACAGTAGAACTTTGGAATCAATCGATCCAATCTATTTTTACTAAGATAAGATGTTTCTGTATTATAATGGCACACTCTCTGCCTGGCCTCTTAATGCCCCAGACACTCTTGAATAGGAGAGTAAAAACAATACACGGCTCCCACTATGAGAAAGAAGGAAGACAGCACCATCCTTGCTCATTGCCATTTGGTTCTGTTCCCATCTCAGGGAACAGGAAGTGTGAATGGGCCTAAATTTAAGCTACCGTAGACAGATTCATGATAGTTACTTCCAAGCAAATCCCAAGTCTGATCTTTAAGATGCAAATAAGCTATCACACCCTGCCTGCACATCCAATTACATACTAGTCAATGTGCAACAGAAGGCATATGGGAAAACGAGGCAGTGGTAAAAATCCTTAGGTCTGGGAGCCAGGGTTGGTTGAATGAACATGCCATTTCAAACCTACGTGTATGAGTGAATGGGTGTGAGTGTGAACATGTGTGGGCATGTGTTAGTGTTGTGAGAGCAATGTGAAGGTGAGGATGAGTACCAGTGAACATGTGTGAGGGAAAGTGGGCGAGCTTGAACGTGCCCAGATGCACTGTACACACAGGAGCAAGTCCAAAATGCACAGGCAGGGCCACATTAGCTTCATTTGCCAAACATCGAAAGGACGGCCCACAGGCCTCCCAGGTCAATCAAGATGTCTGGCCTCCTGCAGACAAAATAGCAGTCTTGGGTAATGAGTGATTCTTGACCCAATGAGCAGATGGTTTGGTGTTCCAGATAAGCTCTAGCATCACAATTAGTCTAAGAGGGGAGCTGGGCTCATACAGCAAGCTCTCAACCAGAGCGCAAAAGTCCCTAGGATCCCATAATTTCCAGTTGGTTACCCACACTCTTCTGACCCCAACACATGCATTCATAGTCTCTCTCCTCTCTCTCTCTCTCTCTCTCTCTCTGTCTGTCTCTCTTTCTCTCTCCAAAGAGCAAAGCCAGTAGGGTGATGGGAGATGTCATTTCTTTTTCCCTGACTCCCCTCTGGGTATCTAAACAAAAAACAAAAAAACAAAAAAACAAAAAAACAAAAACCTGTCCAAAGATGGGAGGGGGAAGGGAGACGGGACAGCAACTCACTTCTACCTCTGGGCCTCTTACCTAACTTGAAAACACCAGCTACCTTCCTGCTTACACATCTGGTTTTACTCTGACAACTGAAGAAGAAAAAAGAAGTTGTTGTTGCTTACCCGTTATAATTTATATCTCCTTTCACTCCTTCCCAGACAAGGCTTCCTTTTCAAACATGGCTGTATGGACCTTTTTGATAAGCGGTAGGTAAGAACTGCTCAGCCACCACAAGACAGAGCAAATGGAAACTGGATAACAAATCAACACTATTTGGGTGTGCCAGCTGTGCTTCAAAATTTTGAAGCAAATGGGGGTGAGCAGAAGACCCTCTCTTACTAGGCCTCCAGCTACGGAGCAGAGGGCAGAGGAATTGGGCTTCGCCTTCTGAGAGAAGCGTCTTCCATCTTGCCTGTGGCCACTGTGTGTTCCAGGCAGATTGCACACCCCTTCTCTAAGGGGGTATGTTGGTGCCTGGGAGCAGGTGCAAGATGTCTGGGAGCCCTGTCCTGGCCACAAAATGCCAGGCTGATTAGGAGTTGACTTTGCATACAAATTTGCCTCTAGATCACCAGCAGAAGGGTTTCAGGGAAAGCAATTGCTGATCTTCAAAACTAGACTGTGATTTCTGAAGTAGAAGCTGAAAAAGATCATGTTTTAGAATCCACAATTTCTTTGTAAAGCTTGTTGAGCAGACTGGCAACACACCCACTAAGGATGGAGAAAGTTATCAGGTGGAATCTCACATTCAAGATGAAACCAGAAGGTTACCCACTAAAATACTGTGCAGCTTTCCCCCACATGGTAGCCTACAACCTCTTGCATGACAGGTTAGGAAATTCCCCCATCCTTCCTGGAGAGGCAAGAGAAAGGCCATCCCATTTTAGAAGAGCTAGCTTCAATACTTCCATCTTTTAAAAGAGGCTGCCTTCAGCTGGGATTAATTGCGTGGTAGGAATGAACATCTGTCACTGCCATAGACAGGCCAAGAGTCAGTGTAATGAACCCAAGCACACATGTGCAAATGTGCCTGGAATGAACCTGTCGCAACTTACACCCCTGAGACAACTCAATCCAAATAGCATTCTGCTATGAAAGAAAATGTCCAGTTGGCTCAAAAGATAGTTTACATTTCAATCCACACGTCATGCTACACATTAGTTACGTGGACTATGCTGATATCGTTGCCAAGTCCTGCCTAACTTACTGAGTGAGGCTTAGTAGTTGTTCCTGCCATAGATCAACCACACAATCACATCTCCAGAGGTCAGGATCCCATCACAGAATCACCTCACTCAACATTTCAGCCTGGTAATAAAGGCTGACTGAGGCCAACAGAACTCCTTGTCAACCTGAATGAATCACAGCATTAAGTGTAAAAGCCACATGCAGCAACTCTGTTCCCTATCTTTGGAAATCAGGAAGGCTTGTTACTGTTGACATTCATGAATGTTATGTTCCTTCAAAGCCATTTTTAAAGATGTGTATGTTAGGAATGACTCCAATTCAACATCCAAGGCCTGCTGAAAACATGAATTCTAAGTAAATGCACAGTAAACACAGTAAACACAGTAAACACTCACCACTCTGGGCTTCTGCTGGTCAAGGGTATGCAAAAAGGCTGAGTTGGGGTCCAGCGTCCGCTCAGGGTCACTGGAGATGTCCTCCTCTGAGTCCTCATAGGAAGAGGAGAAGCCAGTGGAAGACGCTGAGGAGGATGACAGCTTCCTCAGAGGCAGGGGACCCCGAGGGCTTCCTTGGACCTCATCTAAGCCCCCATCCTCCTGAGCACCCATGTCTGTGATGATGACAGCAGGGATGGCAGGGACGCTGCTAGGGCTGCAGGCCTCTTTGAAGGAGGCCTCGTCCTTCTGATCTGGGAGCATCTCTTGGCAGTCTCGCTGAGCATCTCTGTCATGTAGCTGGCTTCCCCAAGTTTCCACCAGTTGTACCCCTGTGTCACACGTCCACATCAAGGGGCCTTCCTTCACGGCATTTTGCCAAACCCTGGAACTCTCGGGCTGCACACCCATCATCCTGTCCCCAGGGAGGCACTGGGCTTCTTTCAAACCTGTTGCCACTTCCTCAGGGGGTAAAGGTCCCAGCAGAGTTTCTGCCTCCACATCCCTGGTCCCTGTGTGTGCTGCTTGGCTACCCCCAAGCAAGCCTAATGCTGGAGACCCTTCCCTCACAATGTCCGGGGTCTGCTCGGGTCCTCGGATCCCTGGAATCCTACTTCCTGCCTCCTCTACAGAGCCCAGGTCTCTTGGCAGTCTAGACCATCTCCGGTCGTCAGAGGCCTCTGAGCTTTGGGCACTCACAGTCCTCTCATCAAGCCTTTTGATGACTTCAGGTGTCCAGGAACCCTGCCCACCAACTGGATGAATTCCTCTCCCCACCCTCCCAGGAGGCTCTCTAATGTGGGTCCGCCCAAGCTCTGAGGCTGAGCCTGTCTCTCTGCCTAAAAACTGCTCCTGTCTCTCCATCTGAGCCTCCCAGGGGCGCATGCCCCCAAGCTCGCAGGCTGCCCCTGTGAAGGCAGAATCATGTCCAGGGTGTGGTCCAACGGATGAGGCTGATGCTGCCACTTTACTGACCATTGCTAATCTAGTTCCAAAGTGCTCCGGTAAGGGAGCAACCCTCTTGTCAATTTCCATGGCTGTGGGTGAGCCACTGCGGGGACTGGTCGGGGTGCCTGTCTCCATCCTCACTGAAGCTGATGGACTCTGAGTCCCTAACCTGGTCGGGCTGGCAGGGCGTAAAAGAGGGGCCACTCCCTCCTTGTCCTTCGAGGGGTGTGGGCTGAGCCTGCCCCTCCTCCCGGAGTTGGTGTCTGGGGTCTCTGTACTTTGATCTCCCCAAGACTTTGTCCTCCGTTCCTCACTTGGGGCGCACTGAGCCAAGACCCTTCCAGGGGGCTGGCTGCTGCTACGGAAGGGACATGGGGAGGGCGAACGAGCCCTGCCCAAACGCGGGCTTCGGGGCGCTTGGCTGGCAGAACTCTGTGCCTGGATTTGCGCCTCGAACATGCCCACTTTCTGATTCACCTGCACATTTTGCAATTCGCGCTGCAGAATCCGCAGCTTCCTTTGGGCCTCCTCTGGCCCAGGTGGGGAGAGGGTGCGGGCCGCCACCACCTGCTGCGCGTCCCCTCGCAGGCGGCCAGCCCAACTCGGACTTCCCACGCCACTGCTGCTGCTGCTGCCGCCGCTGCTGCCACCACCGCTGCCGCTGCTACTATTCAGCCTACGCCGGCCGCTGCGCCAACCCCCAGGACTCGGGGGCTCCTCCAGCGACAGTGACTCCGCTGGGGGGAAGAGGAAGGAGGCGCCTCTCCCAGGGCTGAAGACGCTGCTGGGGCTCAGTGCGGCCCTCCCCGAGGGCTGAGGTGGCTCGCTGCCGCTGGGCCGGGGACCGCCACTCTTCAGCTCGTTGGTGCTGTTCATGATCACCAGGCTATTGAGGGCATAGCAGTACATAGCCATAGTACTCGGTCTGCCGCGCCGCCCGCCGCCGCGGCTCTGGGTCCCGCTCCACCGCCGGCGCCTCCTCCTCCCTTGGCTCCCGGCTTAGTCCTGGAGGCCCGGCGGCCACCGCTCCGCACGCCGTTGGAGCAGCATGGCCTAGGCGGCGAGCACGGAGCACAATCGCGGACTCGGCCCCCGCCCCAAGCTCCATAAACGATCTCGCGGCTGCCGAGACACAAGGAGAACGGTCAGAATTCCAGAAGGCATAGCGAGGAGGGTGCTGAGAGTCCACCCGCAGAAGCCAGAAAGAGTCCCGGGACCTCAATAGATTGGGGAGAGGGTGCCCTGTGCATGCCTGGCCTACAGGGGCTGTGATGCTCTGTGTGGAGGCATGCTGGGCTGCCTCGATGGCCTCTGCTCCTGTTTTCCGGTCGTGGTCCACCTCCCCCAGCTTGTGATATGCTCTAAGAACACCTAGAATCCCAAATTCTAAGATTAGTTTCGGTAGCCATGCGGATGGCCGAGGAAGGAGGTACAACTGCTGGGTCCCTAGGCGAGGCTGGTCAAGTTCCCTTGGCCAGAGCAAACACCGGTTGTCGAGGATGACAGGCAGCCCTGCTCCACCCTCTCAGAACATCAGAGACTAAGTCACAGGGAACCTGACCCGGACTTGCCTTCCCCAAACCGCTGCCTGAACCGAGACCTGGGCGGTTTTCTTTCCAGATCCTGGACTTGGGGCAGTCTCTCTCTCCGCCTGTGAAAGGCCTGGGAGAGTGCGGGGCGGGGCGGGGGCGGGGGGCGCAAGCAAAGCACTTTGCAGCACTAGCCTTGATGCCTGTCCCCCAAACAAGTGTGTTTTGTGAATGTGGGCACTCGTGCGCGCCTGGGACCAAAACTTGACAGTATCCATTACTGGAACCGGTAGTGGAGGCCCCCTACTGTCCCCTCACACCCTGCAGTGTGTGTGTGTGTGTGTGTGTGTGTGTGTGTGTGTGTGTGAGTGAGAGAGAGAGAGAGAGAGAGAGAGAGAGAGAGAGAGAGAGAGCTGCAGGAGTGGGGGTGGGAGGGCTGCGTACCCACAGCCACTTAGTCCTGCGCTCATCCTGTTAGCAAGGACCCAGGTGTCCCTGTATGCTCCGGGACCCGCAGCCATGCATCCATCGGAGGAACTCTGGGCTAGCTCCCACTGCTGCAGCCCGGAAGCCTTCTAAGTGTGCAGGCCTGAGAATTTGCAGCCCTCCGGAGGACGGCATGCTAAACCCGGCATGCTAAACCCGGAGCCAAGCAGGGCGGCGGAGGGCAGGGCCTCGCGCATCCCGGGCGGGCAGCCTCGCCTGGCGCCAACAGAGCCGCCCGGCTGTCCGAGCCCCAGACGCCCGCAGCGCGAGGGGGAGGCGGCTCGGCGCAGCGGCCCGGAAAGTGGTGGGAAAGCCGAATCGCCCCTCTATCCCCAGCGCCACTCCACGCCACCCTCCCAAATCAGCCTGCCCCTTTGCGCTGTGTTCGGACCCCGGAACACCCGAAAGAGCCCCAGCCCAGATGGAGCGGAAAGAGGGCTCAGAGACGAGCGCCAGGAAGGAGCCGCCACGCTTACCTGCAATTTGCTCAAACTCCCAGGTCCCGAGCAGGCGACATGCCCCGGGGAGTCGGTGCTTGGGCAGACCAGGTGGCTTAAAGTAGAAAACGCCCCCAAAGGATTTCCGCAACAACTTATGGAAGACGAAAAAGTTGGGGCACAAAGAGGGTAGATGTACCGGCTCAGGGGCCAGGAGATCCCGGGGGGGGGGGGGACAACGCCAAGCTGACCCTGAGCAGTTCCTGGCTTGGTAGGAGACACTACCGCTGTCAGCGTCTGCTCCCGGGTACTTCACTGTTTGTTCAATGTAAGATTAAAAAAAAAAAAAAAAAAAAAAAAAAAAAAAAGTTGGGGGTTGGGGGAGGAGGCAGAAAGGCGGGGGCTTGGGGGAGGAAGGCAGGAAGGAAGTTGTGAGCCTGTCTGGGTTGAACTCAGCGGAACAAGTTTTTCTTTTCTTCTTTTTTTTTTTTTCTATTGCTTGGCAAGACCGAGGGAGGGAAACACTTTTTTTAAAAAAAAGTTTCCATTGTTAGCTAACAAAAAAGAAAAAAAAAGAGGCTTTTAACTTCTGCGGGTTAAAGATATACAATTTATTTTCCACCCCTCGACCAAGGTTTGCTGGTGTCTAGTTTTATGAAGCTACTTTTGAAAACTGTTTTTAATAAAGCTTTGAGTGTTTGTGCTAAACAAAGCCGCTAGTGGGGGATCTTTTAGCATTTAAAACGGGGCTAAAATTCTGCATAAACAGCTTGCTTGTACACAACAGGCAAATTTTAAAAGATATATTGTAGGGCATTTCCTTGCACAGTTGCAGATTTTAAATGCATCAGGGTAGCATTTTGGAAGGCTGGTTGGGCTGGGAGCTGCTGAAGGGTGTGCAGTATCATTGCTAGATGTATGAAGAAGCTTGGTGTTGTGCACTCACATGTTTTTGCACTCAATCCTTATAGTTATTTTAAGAAAAAGCATAGTCCTGGAGCTCAGGCCTGATCAAGGTCTGAAGCCATTTGCCCAGTCTCCTGTGAATTTACTCTCCTGTGCTTTAAAGCATTCAACTTCACCCTCAAACACACACACACACACACACACACACACACACACACACACACACACACACACAATTTAAAAATGGGGGGGCCACCAGTCAACATTACAAAGCAGGGGAGGCCCATACACACTTAAGCCTGGGCACTGCCAGTGTGTTTTGCATAATTCCCTGAATCTTAACCCTAGCATTTAGTGGAAACGGGGAAACACAGCTGTCAGGCTTAGGAGGTTTAAGAATCCAAAGCTTGAATCCGCCCTTATATCCTGATTAGCCAAAATTCAGATGGAAACTCTGACTTTGCCTGTAGCAAACAGACGGCTTACTTGTTTATGTAACAATACGGCTGAAGTGAGCAAAGCAACCTGCTGCTTGGTCAGGAAAAGACTCTAGCAAATCTGAAACCAAGAGCTCTTCCAGCCAAGAATTCCTGGAATCAGACACATCCTTTCTGAATTAAAAAAAAAAAATGCAAAACACACACACAAAAACATGCCATGAAAGGGTTGAACCTCCCACCCTCCATGGGGCTGAATAAAAAGAGCCCAGTGTTTGTTCAAGTGCTAACTCAGGCTCTAGGTGTTTCCTCAGACAAAGAAGCCACCTCTAGGTTCCTTGTTTGGTCCCTAGTGGCAAGAAGAGGAGTTGCCCAACCCAGAAGACTCATGCCCTAAAATCTGATCTGATTGCCCTAGGGGATGCCAAGAGCCCTGACGAGTGTCACATTAGAAGCAATTGAAGAGCCTAGCAAAGCATACACAAAGCGTAGAAAGTAACCTTCCCAACCAGGGAGAAGCTTTCCAGTCTCTATCATCTCACACAAGCCGTTCAATCAGCCTTCCCTAGCTGAGAAATGAAAACTTCCTGAGAAATCCTCCGCCAATCAGCAGCTGTCAAATATGCAGATGAGACTTCTGGCTTGGATGCAAGGAAGACCAGGTGACAATCAAACTGTGACGTTGAGTAGGTTTGGTTGGGTGAAAGTTCCAAATTTGGAAGTCAATGTGGTAGGCTTTACATCCTACCATAGAATCTAGCTGGCTTCCTCAATTTAAAACAAATGTAACATGTAGTATTTGCTATTTGCTAGGCACATTAGGAATTATACAGGACTGGGGATGTAATAAGGGTGATTGAATACCTTTCTAGCATCGACAGTGTTCTGTGTTTTCTCCTCAGCACCACATAAAACAGGCATGTTGGCATAGTGACATATACCTATAATCCATGCATTCTAGGGGGTAGGGGAACAGGAGTGTAACAAGTTCAGAGTCAATCCCTGGCCGTGGTCCTGCACACGTTTAATCCCAGCACTCAGGAGACAGAGGCAGATGGATCTCTGTGAGTTTGAGGCCAGCCCTGGTCTACAGAGCAAATTCCAGGACAGCCAGGACTACCTAGCCTAGATAGTTTGAAGCCAGCTTGGGCTACCTGAGGTCCTGTCTCAGCAATCCCTCCCTGTCCCTAACACACACAAAAGAAAAATACAATTTAAATATTTTCAACCTTTTAGCAACCCTATCAGGTAGGTGTTGTTACAAGCCTCATTCACACAAGAAATTAGAGCCAAGATATTTGAACACCTCTGATATCACCTCCAATACCTCAGCTGATACGGCTCCATCAAAGCCAGTGCAGACTGGTCACAGAATGCATGCTTGTTACTACTTCTTACTTCTTTACAACTAGTTACTGCCTAACTTTTCAGAGGCCCCATTTGTTCACTTTGGGGATGGAATTTTAAAGATCAATACTCTAAACTTAATATGTTAAAAAAAATAGCAGCTATATAAAATATATAAAATTCTTAGCTCACATCATACTCAACAATGAAGGACTGGTGAGATGTGCTCTACAATCGTAAGAAGGTTCAGCGTCTGCTCTTAAGACTTTTCAACATTGTTCTTGAAAAGCTGAGTGGGGTAGAACATACCTATAATCCCAATACTCCAGCTTCATTGCAAATACATTACAAATCCAACACCAGTTTGAGCTATGTGAGAACCTGCTGTGGAATAATCAATCCCTTTGTACACTGTGTGAATATATGTCTCTGTGATTGGTTTAATAAAGAAACTGGCCTGTCGGTAGCTGAACAGAGTAAGGTTAGGGAGGAGATGTTAGCATTCAGGCATCTGTACTTGCCTGCCCTTGGAGTTCTGACAGGATACACCCCCTCAACTGCTGCTAAGAGCACCACCTGTGCACATTCACTATTCTCCCTTTTAAAAGGGCCCTGCCCACCTCCCCCTCTCTCTTTTTCTCTCTCTCTTTCTGCACCTCTCTTTCCTGTCTCCCACTGCTCCTCTCCCCAGAGTCTGGTCTCCCCCTTCCCTTTTCCCTTTTTTACAATCCCTTTCCTCTAATAAGAAAAATCCCTCCATGTGAACTCTGTCGCAGCCACTTTTTTAATTACAACAGGAGAGCCAGACTAGGAGAATTCTGGAAGAAGGGCAGAGTCTAGAGTCACCAGCCAGAAGTGAAGGGAGCAGGAGATGATTGTGCCATGTGGAAGACTGTAAATAAGAAATATGGGTTAACTTAAAATGTAAGAGCTAATTAGTAATAACCCTGAGCTATTGGCCTAGCATTTGTAAATAATATTAAGCCTCTGAGTGGTTATTTGAGAGCATTTGTGGGACAGAAACCCGTCTACAAGAACCTGTCTCAAAAAACAAAATCTTCATGCTTGATGTCCTAGTCAGTGTAGTCACACAAGAAAAAGAAACAAAAGTCATTTGAGTCAAAAGAAGTAAAATTATTTTTTTAAAATACTCTATGCATATCTGCAGATTGTAGAATTTATCAGAAGCTACTTGAAATATAAATATTTTAGAAAATGTGTCATATTTCCATCATTACTAAGAAAGAACCACAACCTTGTTAGTTTAAACAGAGATTTATTTTCTCATAGTTCTTGAGACCAGAAGTATGAGATTAAGGTATTAGCAGGGTTGGTTTCTTCGGAGGCCTCTCTCCTTGGATCTTCACATGATCTTCCTCTGTGTGTGCCAATGTTGTAATTTCTTCTCCTTCTAAGCACCCCTGTCATATTGCATTAGAACCCACCATACCTAGTTGTCATGTAAAAGATCAAATTTCCAATTATAATCTCATTCTGAGGCACTGGGGTTGGGATTTGACCATTTAATTCATTACCCCATAACAGCAAGGTTGAAAGACATAAGATGAATGAATATACTTTGCCAATTGTATACCTCTCAGAAATTTTAGAATGCTTAAATAATAATGCCTCTGTAGTAATGTCAAAGACTGTGAATGAACATGACAAAACATGTATAAGACCTTGAGGGGGGGCACAAAACACTGCTGAGAAGAAAATAAGACCTAAATAACTGTGTCAGTAGATTAGAGGACTCAATATTCTTGAGGCCAATTCTTCTCAAATGTATCTATAGATATAATGCAAGAATAATATCCCAATAGATTTTTGTTTTGTCTTTATTTCATAAGCATCTTCTAAGCAAGGGGTTTAGAAGACAAACAGCTTTGACAAAGAAGAAAATAGAGAAACTCACATCACCTGCTATCAAGAGTGACTAAAAAACTCAGAGATGGAGTGGTGGCTCAGGGGTTAGGAATGCTGGCTGCTCTTCCAGAGGACCCAGCTTCAATTCTCCATCCCACGTGGCAGCTCACAACCATCTGTAACTCCAGTCCCAAGATATCTGAAACTTCTTGTGGTGTCCACAGGCACTGATTGCATATGCAAACACACACACCATTAAAAGCACTCGTACACATAGAATAAAATGAAATAGATTTTTACATATAAAAACATAAGACTTCTATAAGAACACATAGGAGAGCTAGGATGCTGCTCAGTTGGTAAAGTGCTTGGCTAGCATGCACAAAGGCCTGGGTTCCAGCCCTAGCGCCATATCAACTAGATGTGGCAGCATGTGGCAGTGATTTCAGTATACTGGATATGGAGGAGCAGGGTTGAAAGTTCAAGGTCACACCCTACTACATAGAAAGATCAAGACCAGTCTCACACATGAGGCCTTATCTCAAAAAGAAAAACAAAATCTCTGAGACTTTGGGGTAAAGGAATCTCTCTCTTTCTCTCTCTTTCTCTCTCTCTCTCTCTCTCTCTCTCTCTCTCTCCCTCCCTCCCTTCCTCCCTCCCTCTCTCTCTCTCCCTCTGTGTGTGTGTAGTATGTACATATCCTTATGGGTATGTGCATGTACACACGTGTATGTAGAGGTCAAAGGTCAGTATAGTCCACTTTATTTTTTCCACACATGTTCTCTCACTAAACTGGTATGGCCAGCGGCTGGTCAGTGAGTTCCAAGGATCTACCTATCTCCATAGCCCCTTCCTCCAGTCCTGGATTTCCCGGTTCATGCCACCACTCCTGGTTATTGTGTGGGTGCTTGGGATCTGAACTCGGGTCCTCAAGGCTGGCTCGTGTGGCAAGCACCTCCACAACCAAGCCATCAACCCAGTCCAAACAAATGCTTCTTAGGTACATACTAATTAATTGCACTGCACCAGAATATAAAAGTTCAAAACACACAAAAGTGGGTATAGTGTTGCATAACTATCACCTCGGTAGTCAGAAGGCAGAATCAAGAGGATCTCAAGTACAAGACCAGCCTGAGCTACATAGCAAGCCACTGTCTTAAACAAAATAAAATGCATGCAAAAAAAAAAAAAAAAAGAACAGTAGTTTTTAAGTGTTACTGAAAAAAAAGAAAAGAGTCTAGGGAATATAATTTAGTCTAAGAGTGCTTGCTTAGCAAGTAGAAGGGTCTGGGCTCACTCTCCAGGACTAGTTAAAAAATGCAAAAATATGCTCAGCAGCTTTATTTGAATTGAGAAAAAACAAAAAACAAAAACCTGTACTCTCCATATAGAAGCGAATGGGTAAGTGCCAGGTGATTCTGGCTAGACACTGGAATACTGCTCTCTGAGGAAGATTGGCTATCACAACACAGGGCAAGCTCTAAAGAACTAAGCTGAGTGAAAGAAATCAGACTAAAAAGAGTATTCCCTATGTGTTTTTATTGATGGAAAATCCTTTTTAAAAACCCACAAGCTATAGTTGCAGAAAGCATATGGGCAATCAGCAGGGAAATATCTGTTGGTGTGGGAGGGGAAGAAACTGGGAAAGAAAAACAGACACAGGGACATTTTTTTAAAGTGATGAGCACTTCACTATCTGTTTTTATTTTTTCAAGACAGGTTTTCCCTGTGTAGCCTTAGCAGTCCTGGAACTCATTCTGCAGACCAGGTTAGCCTTGAACTCCCAGAGATCCACTTGCTTCTGCCTCCCGAGTGCTGGGATTAAAGGCACATGCCACCAGGGCCTGGACCACACTTCACTATCTTTACAAAAATATTTACTTCTGTTTTTATTTATGTGTATGCACCTGTGTGAATGTATGAATGTGTGAATGTGGGTACACAGGAAGGTCAGAAGAGTGTGTCAGATACCCTACTGCTGGAGTTACACTGCTGGGCCCAACACAGATGCTGGGACCCATGTCCTCTGGAAGAATAGAGAGCACCTTTAACTGCCAGGCCGTCTCCTCAACCTCATGTCCACTCTCCTCGCTATAGAGATGGCTTCATGATCTACATCTTTGAAAACTTGCCAAGTGGAAAATGAACAATAGATTCGTTCTATTAATTTATTTAGTGTTCTTTAATGAATTGAAAGTTCATTTAATGAATAAGTTGTTAAACGTGAATGGCTTATTTAATATCAATTATAGCAAGATACCCTTTTTGAAAAACCAGGCATAATATGCCTATTATACCGGCACTCAGGAAGAATAGGTTCAAGACCAGCTGGAGCATTATAGCAAGACCCTGTTAAAAAACAACCCGAAAGACAAGCCACTGAAAATCTCATAGAGCAAGCTGAGTAGTGATGGTGGTGGTGGTGGTGGTGGTGGTGGTGGTGGTGGTGGTGGTGGTGGTGGTGTGTGTGTGTGTGTGTGTGTGTGTGTGTGTGTTCCTTTTAATCCCTGCACTTAGGAGGCAAAGGCAGGCAGATCTCCATGAGTTGGAGGCCAGCCTGGTCTACAGAGTGAGTTCCAGCACAGTCAGGGCTGTTACATGGAGAAACCCTGACTCAAAAAACTAAAAAACAAACAAAACCATCATAGGACTATGGGCAGATACAACTTTTGAAGAAGTTGTTATTGGCCCCATACCTGACATTCTTATCTAGCTTCTTGGTAAAATGTCACTGTTAGTTTGCTTTCTGTTGCTGTGATAAAACACAAACCAAAAGCACTTGAGGGAGGAAAGTATTTATTTTGCTTACAAGTTAACAGTTCATCATCCAGGGAAGCCAAGGAGTAGAAACCATAGATGAACTCAGATTCCTGGTTTGCTCTCAGACTCCTAGACTTTCTTACACAGAGCGGGCCCACCTGTCTAGGGATGGTACTGCCCATAGTGGACTGGGTCCTCCCACACTGATTAGCAATCAAGAAAATGCCTCTCATAAATGCCCACAGGCCTATCTGATAGAGGCAAAGTTTTTCTTCCCAATGTTCTATCAAGTTGACAATCAAGATTAGACATCACAAATGCTGAATCATTTATTGATACAGTCACAGTGTATTCTGTGGACTAACACCATGTCACTATTCTACTTTGTATGTGTTATAATTAAAAAGCAGAATGAGAGAGAAAGAAATTATATGACAGAGCTTGGGTAGATGGGCTTTTTACTAGGGGGGAGTGAATGGGAAAAGGGGGAAGGGGAGAGGGGATAGCAGCCTCTGGAGACAGGAGCAGCAGAAGAGAACAGAGAGAAAAGAGAGGGGGGAGAGAGGAGCTACAATAAGGCAGAAAAGCAGAGAGAGAGAGAGAGAAGGGGTGGACAGAGCACTTTTAAAAGGGAACATAGTGAATGTGTACAAGTCATGCTCTTAGTGGCTGCAGCTGAGGGTGTATCCTGTCAGAACCCCAAGGACTGACCAGTATGGATGCCTGAATACTAACAGTATGTAAGCCTGTTAAAGTATTGTGGGACTATATAGTAATAGGTGATGTCCCTATTTTTTGTCCTCTACAGGAGCTTCAAAAGCTAGGATCCTAGTTTAATTACCTTCCTACCCTTAGACTTTTAGCTCTACACTATCCAAATTGACATATGCTGGTTGAATGGAGAGACTTAAGAACCGAATCAGACCATCCGTGGCTATGCAATAGAACCAAGAAACTATTGCACCAGGAAAGGAGCTGGCTCCCCTGAGAACAGGAAGAATGTTCCACTATTGAGCTTGGCTGGGGCAAAGGTCTCCTCAGTCTTTCCCTCACTCCACACTTGTCGATTTCCAAAACCCCATGGGCCCCCGGCATAACTGAAGCCAAGCTTTGTCCCTAAGAGAGGTCACCTATCTTCTCCCAGGCCTAGATCAGAAGCAGCATTGTCTGGGTCCTGTCCCCAGGTCCCTTCTCTTGTTTTGACTTACCTCCCCCCACCCCTGCTTGATCTACTGATTGCACTCATTTGGTGACACACTCTTGAGTGTGAACTGTGTGTCAGGCCCCAGGGAGATACAGGATAAGCAGTGACAGCGATGGTGACAGGGTAGTCTCTGTCCCCTAGCCTAATGGGGACACCAGCACATCCAGAACCTCCCAGTCACACTTTTCAGCCAGCATGGAGCAGATAGAAGGGGACATAGCTTACACACAGGATACCATGGGCTCTTCTACTTGGTCTAGCTGTGTATCCCTGGAATTCAGCATCAGGTCTGTCAAATGACACACATTATTATCCTGCTTCAGGGCACTCTTATGGGGAGCTATTAGATAGGGCATGTTAAATACTCCAAAGGTTATGCTTTCTTTAGAAGTCATCCCTCAAAACTCTATCACCTAGCTCCAGAAGAGTCAAGAGATACTGCCAATACAAAACCTGCTCCTGCCAGCAAGCACTCAGTTTGAGGTTGAACTTGTGGTGCTCATAAGAACTCATACAGGGCTGCCACTGCTTTTTACCCCCAGGTGGTCAGCACTATTTGAGGGAAATGACCTTCAAGCCGTTCCTCTCTGTTCTATCTTCAGAAACTCAGAAATTTCAGAAGCGTAGCAACCCCCACACAGTTACGCGCAGATGCAGGCGTTCACAGCTACTCCATGGATGCTAGTCAGCAGCCCACAAACCCTGCCATGAGAATCTGTGGGCCAGGCTCCTGGAGAGGAGATGGCTGGCTGGCACCCAGGCATGAACACATACAAAGTACAGTTGGATTCTACAACTGGGACTTCAGAATCTTTGTCATGGAGCTGAGTAAGGAAAACTTGGGGCCCATGAGGCCTAAGTGAGAGCTCTAAGGGAGAGGCCAAGAATGAACAAAGGAAACATGGACAGAGATATATCGGGCTTTCTTTGGGTCAGGAGTCAGGGGTGGGGTGGGGGAGGGGTGGAGAGGTGAGGGGACACCAGCCAGCTCACAAATCATGATAGGGAGACTTATTTATGTATTCATTAAATTTACTTTTCTTTTATTTAAATTTGAAACAAGCTTGTTTTACATGTCAACCCCAGTTCCTGCACCCTCCCATTCTTCCCTACCAACCCCCTATTCCATCCCCTTTCTGCTCCCCAGGGAGAGTGAGACCTTCCATGAGGAGTCTTCAAAGTCTGTCACATCATTTGGAGCAGGGCCCAGGCCTTCCCCCCTGTGTCTAGGCCGAGGGGGTATCCCTCTATGTGGAGTGGGATTCCAAAGTCTATTTGAATGCTAGGAATAAATACTGATCCACAATCAGAGGCCCCACAGACTGTCCAGTCTTCCCAACTAACACCACTTTCAGGGAATCTGGGTCGGTCCTATGCTGGTTTCGCAGCTATCAGACTGGAGTCCATTCTTATTAGTTATGAATGCTCATTTCTGGCTAGCTCTTTTAATGTAAATTAACCAGTTTCTCTTTACCTTTTTGCCTCGGGGCTTTTTATTTTCTTTCCTTCTATATATCTTTTTAATTAATTTTTTACTTAAATTAAAAACAACCTTTTTTTACATACCAATCCCAGTTCCTCCTGTCCTCCCATTACCCCCCACCACTGAATCCCCCATCCCACCCCCCCATCCACTCCTCAGGGAGAGTGGGTCCTCCCATGGGGGATCGTCAAAGTCTGTCACATCATTTGGGACAGGACAAAGGCCCTCCCCACTATGTCTATGCTGAGAGACTATTCCTCCATAAGGAATGGGCTCCAAAAGCCAGTCCATGCACTAAGGATAAATACTGGTTCCACTGCCAGCGGCCTCATAGATTGCCCAAGCCCCCCAACTGACAGCCACGTTCAGGGGGCCTAGTTTGTCCTTATGCTGGTTCCCCAGCTGTCAATCTGGAGTTGGTGAGCTCCCAATCGTTCAGGTCAGCTGTTTCTGTGGGTTTTGCTCATCACTACTCCCTCTCTATAACTGGATTCCAGGAGTTTGGCTCAGTGCTTAGCTGTGGGTGTCTGCTACTGGATGAAGGCTCTGTGATGGCATTTAAGGTAGTCATCAATCTCATTATAGAGAAAGGGCATTTAAGGTAGCCTCTCTGCTATTGCTTAGATTTTTAGTTGGGGTTTTGTTGTGGGCTCCTGGGAATTTCCCTAGTGTCAGGTTTCTTGTTAAGCCCATAATGGCTCCCTCTACCAAGGTATCTCTTTCCTTGCTCTCCTTCTCTGTCTTTCCCCCAACTGTATCTTCCTGATCCCCCATGTTCTCCTTCCCCTCCCCTTCCCCCCTCCTCTTTCTCCTCCCTCCCTCCCTCCCTCCCACCTCCCCCCATGTTCCCCATTTTCTCAGGAGAACTTGTCCCTTTCCCCTTCTGGGTGGGTGTGGGGTCCGTGTGTCTCTCATAGGGTCCCCCTTGTTCCCTAGCTTCTCTGGGGTTATGGATAGTAGGCTGGTGATCCTTTGCTCTATGTCTAATATCTACTTATGAGTGAGCACATACCATTTTTATCTTTCTGTGTCTGGGTTACCTCACTCATGATGGTTTCTTCTAGTCCCGTCCATTTGCCTCTCCTGGTGGGGGCTGGGCCAACGCACGCATGGCGAAGGTGGTAGATGCAGTGCGGGATCTCCTCTGTATAGTTTACTTTCGCCGCTTCTCATGTTTGGCTGGCAGCTGCCAGGCTTCTCGCCCCAGTGCATGTCCCCTTCTTTCTCCTTTTTCTCCTCATTCGCTTCTCTCCTATTCTTGTTCTTTTCTACTCTCTCAAACCTAGATTTCTCCCTGTCTGCCAGTCCCACTTACCCTTTGTCTGTCTAGCTAGTGCCTGTTCAGCTCTGTATTAGAGCAATCAGGTGCCTTACGCAGGCAAGGTTAAACACAAGCAACACACCTTCATATAATTAAACAAAAGCAGCATAAACAAAAGTAACGCACCTTTACACAGTTAAAGTAATATTCTGCAGCATAAACAAATGCAACACATCTTTGTCTAGTTAAAATAGTATTCCACAGTAGGAGAAGAGAATTTGGGACAGATGTGCTGAGTAGAAAAAAGTGCCTGGTGCAAACCATGGAGAGAGAAAAACAGAAAGTCACCCCATGAACTGGTGGCATTCCAGATCCTGGACCTGTGAGGTTGTGAGGTCTGTGTCCATCCTTAGGTATGTGAGTTCAGGGATTCCCACGCATATACCTGCACCTACTTGTGCTGGCTGAAAACAGCTCTGTCCCTTCCAATCCAAGGAGAATTCCTACAAGAAGGGTTCACTCTGGCCTCCACAAGTACATGTACACATGTGTGTGCATGCACACACATACACACATGCACACATACCCCCATACATGCATATACCCCTACACAGACACACATGCATACAGACACCCACACATGCATACACCCCTACACATGCATACACACACGCACAGAGAAAAACATTTATTTAAACATACATGCTACCCACACACAGTCTTGCTGCCCTTTGCTACTTTCATCAGGTGATTAAAATGCAGGAGAGCAAATGCAAACAGAAAATGTTATGATTCAAGGTTGATATGAGGAAGAGAACGTTCACTTCCCCTGCCCGGCCCCCATTCCTAGTTAGATGCCTTTCTGAGCACACCCTACATTATAATAGCTCATTCTTCATTCATCCACTCATTCAATATTTACTAAACACACCCGTAGCATTCTGCAGCCCTCCGTCTCCTCCTTGTTGATGCCTATTCCATTTGCATCTGCAATGCCTTTGATAGAGAAGGCACTATAGTTCCTGCCAAAGGACCAATGTCTGCCCTGGTGACTAAAGGGCCTTAGCAGGTGGGCTTCCTACGAGCTTCTTCTTCAAAGGGAATTTTATGGTTGTATTGTTAGTTTCCCTTCACTGTGACAAGATACCTAAATTAACCAACATATAAAAGGGAAGGTTTGTTTGGTTCAGAGTTTCAGTCCATGGTCTCTTGGCCCCATGGCTCTGAGAATAATGTGACACAGCTCATCGTGACAGGTGACATGGATGTGAGACAGGCTGCTCACCCATGGTAGCCAGGGAGCAAAGGATTAAGGAAGGGGCTAGGGTCCCAAGGGTCTAACTTCCTCAGACCCCACCCTATCCCCTAAAGGTTCAACTGTGTCCCAGTAACAACAGCTGGTACCCAAGTGTGATGGTTATTTTTGACTGTGGAGTTGACATGTGGAGTAGAATGATCTGGGAAAGGAGCCCCAAGGAGGGGTCTGTGGCACTGGAAAGAAAAACTCAAGACGATTGGAACGTGACTCAAGGTGACCATAGGAATGCTCCATTCCCATGTAGACACTGGCAGTTATCTCGTTTTCAACTGACTCTCTCAAACATCTGAACAACAGATTACATAGGTGGGTTGACTCATGGCAAGTCAAGCACAGGAATCTAAAACCTGGAGACAACCACTCCAGTAATAAATATATTACTTCTCCAGTGTCTAGAAAACAGCTATGAAGAGATGGATGGACTAAGGCAATGAGGTCCCACTCTGTAGATCTAAACGTGAACTTGTACATGTAAACACCACTGGAAGGTCAAGGCAGGACTGTAATATAGGCCTAGAGAGATAGCTCATCCTGTTAGGTGCTCACCTCACAGGCGTGAGGACGCCAATTTGATCCCAGAATTCATGTAAAATGAAACAAACAAAACTTACAGACACAATGGTTCTCGCTTGTGATCCCAGCACTGGGAAGGCATGGATAGGAAGATCTCCCAAGCTTGTTGGCAGCCAACATAGCTGACTTTGTGAGCTACAGGCCAGAGAGAGACTTTCTCCTTCTCAAAACAAATGATAGAAAAATGTGGAAAGCGCCTGAGAAATCCAAGATTGTCCCGACTTCCATAGCTGAACATGCATAAAGACAGACAGACAGAGAGAGAGAGACAGAGACAGAGAGACAGAAAGAAACAGAGAGAGAGACAGAGACAAAAGAAGAGTATATTTTAGTTAAAACCACAGCATCTGCTCTTACACTATGTCTTTCTCCATATATTACTTTTACATCACTGGGACAAGACCTACCAAATACAACCTAAGAGAAGAAAGATCCACCTGAGATCTGCTGTAGAACATTCAGTCCACCATAGCAAGGCGTGGTAGAACAGCCCAGTTCAGTACAGCAAGGAGCCTGGGGCTGAGGTTGTTCTTATGTCAGACCTGGGAGCTAACGGTTGGTTCCCTTCCTCAGTCACCCACTTCCCCCAGCAAGTACCAACTTCTCCAAGGATCCCTCCAAAGCACCACCAGCTAGGGGACACAGATTCAAGACACGAGCCTATGGAAAACATTTTAGGTTAAAACCATAATTGGGTCTGTGACTGAAACAATTGTCTTTGTTTTTGTGGGGTTTTATTGGGGGGTATGGAGGGCAGCTAGGGATTAAACCCAGGACTTTATGCATACAAGATAGGCATTCTTCCAGTGATATCTCCCATGTCCTGTGTACTGGCTAGCTATATGTCAACTTGACACAGGCTAGAGTCATCAGAGAGGAGGGAGCCTCAATTGAAGGGGTAAAAATGCCTCTATAAGATCAGGCTGCAGGCAAGCCTGTAGAGAATTTTCTTAATCAGTGATTGTGGGGGAAGGCCCAGGCTATTGTTGGTGTGCTGGTCCTGGGTCTATAAGAAAGCAAGCTGAGCAGACCATGAAGAGCAAGCCAGTAAACAGCACCTCTCCATGGCCTCTGCATCAGCTCCTGCCTCCAGGTTCCTGCCCTGTTTGAGTGCCTGTCCTGGCTCCCTTCAACAATGAACAGTGATAAGGAGTGGAACCGAATAAACCTCTTTCCTCCCTAAGTTGCTTTGGTCATGGTGTTTCATCACAATAGTAGGAACCCTAAGACACCTGTCATTGACAGCAATCTTAGATGATGGTGCTGTCCTGGCACCTTTCTCTGCATAGCTGTACTTGTGTGACAACTGGGAACTCTGGAGGACAAAAATGGTGAGAACAAGATCACGAGTGTTATTTCTATGAAGTTTCTGCTCAGCGTTCCCTTGAGGTTTTGATACAGTGGGCCTGGTTGTTTGAAGGGGCTCCAACAGGAAGGGGAAAGGAAAGCAGGTTCTATCATTTGAGGTTTTTGTTGTTGTTACTGTTTAAGGCAGGCTTTCACGTGCTCCAAGATGGCTGCCTTTCTTCAACTCCAGATCGCACTGGCTTCTACCTCCCAAGTGTTGGGGTTGGGGCGGATGCCACTATACCCAGGTCCTTTAAGGCTTTAGGAATGGGAAGGGGGGTTGTTTAAGGACAGAAGTTTGAAGTATGTCACCTTGCAACATTCTAACACAATACAGAAGCTATCTGTGATGGAAAGAGGAAGTTTCTTATGCTGCCATTTCTCCTTTCCCTTACGTGAAGGAAGGCAGAGATTATATCTCTATTGCTTGCAAACTGACCTCCAGCAGTGCTGCAGGTGCCCACGGAGCTTCCACCAGCACAGCCTAAGTAGCTGCTTCCCAATTTATCACTGTCTTATTTTTAGCTCTGGGCATTATTATTAATGCCGTTCCTTTATCCATCAAACCATTACTGGAAGGGAAGGCAATGAAGAGGGATGGCATTTGTCCTCAGAGAACTCACAGACTCAGAAGGGAGCTGGGCTTAAAAAGAATTCAGTGTGCTATGTGGTCTCAGAGCTGTCTAAGTGCCAGGGGATCACAGGCGTGGGCTGACCTTGGGCTAAGAGAAGGGGTAAAGAATACATCAAGCGAGGGTAGTGTTTCACTGGGCCATAAAGGATGAATACACATTTGGCAGGCAGCAAAGGAAGTCTCCTAAGCAAGGGTGCATTTTGTGCAAGGGTGTTTACTCAGGGAAGAGCAGGTCTGAGAAGCAGGGAACTGGTGAAGCTGGAGTAGAGGACACGAGGGGCTCAGCAGGTAGGGAGGAGAGAATACGTCATTCTCCTGCAGGTGGGGAAGTTCACTGATTGCTATGTGTTCTAGTTTGGTTTTTGTTGCTGTGATAAACACCACAACCAAAGCCAACTGATCCTGACTTTTATATCGATGTCCACCTCCTCTTTTCCTCCCCCTCTCCTCTTGCCCTTCCTTGTCCTCTTCTTCCTCCCCATTTCCTTCTCTTCTTCCTCCTCTTGCTCTTCCTTTTTCTGCTCCCTTTTCATACAGGCTCTCACTCACTACGTAGCCCTGGCTGGCCCAGGTCTCACAGAAATCCACCTGCCTCTGCCTTTTGAGTACTAAGTAGAACTGGTTTACTTATTACCTACCCAAACCTCTTTCCCCAGCCAGAAGGAGGGAAGGTCTTGGGTTTCTGTTGAAGGCATCTATTCTGTGCCTGCTTTAGTAGCACAGGCCTGGAATCCCAGAACTCAGAAGGAGGGAGAAGCAGACTGTGAATGGAAGGACCAGACCCTGTCTCAGAGAGGGGTGGGGAGCAAAGTCCACAAACTTTAATGTATCTACTTTGTGCGCTATAGTGTGCTAAGCTAAAACATGTATGAGAGAACCAGGGAGGAGGGAAGGAGCTCCTCCCAGCATGACCTTCCCTGCTACTGAGAGGCCACATTCTCCTGCTAAGGAAGAACTCAGAATACGGAGCCTGATGCTACTTAATTTTTACAAGATCCCTGGAAAGCATCCTGAAGATGCAGCTTTAGAACAGCATTCCCTCCAGAAACCCCCAGGCTCTGCTTAAAGCTCCCTTCCCACCCAAACCCTCTCATCACAGGGGTTGGTGGGGTGGGTGGGGGTGGGGCTGCTCACGTCTCGTGGAGAATGGAAACCCATCCCACGGATACCCAGACACCCACACACTGACCTCAGAAACAAACATTTTTTCCAATGAAAGCAGGCCAATAAGCAGCGTAGGATGAATGGACCATTCATGACAGATGGGAGGGGGCTAGGAAGCCATTTCTCCAGGGACTCTGCTGTGTCAGCAGCCACTACATGGCTCCATCCTGTGGATGCTTGGGTAGAGCGCAGAGTAGAGCCTTCCTTTAGGTAAAATCAAGAAAACTGGAATTCTCACTTGGGAAATCGAGGCAGAGAGATAAAGAGTTAAGATTTAGCTACATTGCAAACACAAGGGTAACCTGGGCTATATGACAGCTTGTCTCAGAAAGAAAAAAAAAAAAAAAGAGGTAGGGAAGGAAGAAGAAGAGAACTAATTTTGGGGCAGAGAGCAATTTAAACTAGTACTCAATAGCATAATGAAGATAAAGAAGAGATTTTGTTGCATTCTTAAGGAATTTATTTTCAACTCAGTTAATTCTAAATCTTTCATTAAGTAGCCATAGTCACATTGACAGATATTTAAATGTGTACAAGGCTCCAGGTGCTGTTCTTAACACTTTATGTCATTTAGTTATAATGCTAATCCAAGAGGCAGGCAATATTATCAATCTCCGTTTTATAGGCCATGAAACTGTAAGGATGAAAAAGTTAAGTAAGACTGGGATGGTTTACAGGGGCTGGGTACATCTTCGTGGTAAAAAGCATCTGAAGCTGTGGGTTACAGCCACATCAGAGAAAAGCATACACATATAAATAAATTAATAAATAAGAAGTAAAGTTTGGCCTGTTTTTATTTTTTTAAAAGGGTAATAATCATTAAATAGTCATCTAAACAACACTCACCATAAAAGGGCATTAGAAGAAATAATTGCTGAATCTTTAAATGTCTGTGCATCCTTCATTGTCAGCAAAGAGAAGTTTGATTCTTTTATTTAGAAAAGGAGAGCCCTTTTTCACATATACAGGGATATATGTTCCCTGTATATGTTCCCCTAACAGGGATAAAAATGTCAGCAGAATGCTATAAACCAATGACCAGATGCTGGTGGCACCCAAATGATCCTACACAACCATCTACACACCCACCTAACTGTCCACTTGCCCAATACCCAGCCATCCAGCCATCTTTTCATCTACTTGTTCACACAAGGACTCACCTTCCTACTGTGACTTACTTTGACAAGATGTTACAAGATAGCAATGTCCTTGATCTTGGCCTTAAGAGTCAGGTGTCCCAGGTTTCAAACCCGGGTAGCTGAAATACAGCTGCCATATAATCTGGAGCAAAGCTTTAAATTTCTCTGAGATTTAATTCTGAATCTTGGAGTAGTTTTATAACTAGAACACAAGGTTCACCAACTCCTTATCCCACCTTTAAAGGAAAAGTATTCTCAGGCATCCAAACACTAACAAACTTACTTTTATTATCAAGTTTCTTAAATGAATACAAACAGAATTCTAAATAAATTCTGTAAGTAAAAAACAAAATCAATTATAGAAGACGACCCCACCACCTCCCACAGACAAATACCCTCAAACCCCTTTTCAGTTGGCAGCTAGTCAGAGAGACATTTTTACACCATCACTCAGGATTTCCTATCGAGTCTCTCTGGAGACAGACACAAAGCAGGTTTTCCGTACAAATGAAGACTTGGGGCTGAGGTATAGCTCAGTGGTTGAAGTCCCAGTCTATCATGCATGAGGCCCTGGGCTCCATCCCTAGTATGGGAGGAAGGAAGAGAGGGAGGGAAATCTGAATTGTCCATCACAGGATCATGTTTGGATGACTGGTCTTCAACTGACGGTACTATTACAGGAGGTTCTGGAAGCTTTCTGGAGGCGGGGTCTGGCTGGTGGAAGTGGGCCTCTATAGAGGTCACTTGAAGGTTATGTTTAGTCCAGATTCCTCTCCGTCTCTGATCCTCATCTGCCTTGACAAATAGATTGCAGCGGACATGCTGCTCTCATAATCTGAGCTGTTTTCCACATCTTCCTCCACCACAACTGGAACCCTGAGCCAGATGTTGGCACAACACAAAAGTGACAAGTATTACGTGGCATGCACTCCAATAGTTCCTTGCCATTCCACTCTAATTCATTCTTCCCCCCCAAAGCCTGCTCCAATCCTCCCATCTTGCCACCTTCCTGCCTCGGCCTGGGGAATGTGATACCCGGAAAACAAACATGTTGCCTTCATAGTCTCTAGCCCCAACAGAAGCAAATGCTGAAGTTTAAGGAAAAGAAGGGATGAAAATTATTGGGTAATATTATTTCAAGGTTTTAAATGGGTGAGAACCGTCAGACTCAGAGCAATTAACTGACATTCGGCTATGGAGGCTTATTTAATTGGCCTGGAATTAAAGCCCATGTTCACACCACTCCTCAAGGGCTGTGGGTAGAGTACACAGGAAGTAGATCCGAAGTACATCAGCTGAAAACAAGGACTTCTGATAAATAATACGAGAGGGGTAATATGAAACAAGAGAAGGGTGTGAGGATGCAGTCTTAGCCTGAGACAGAGACCAGGGCTATCCGGAGCGTGAATTTCTCTGTTTATCCAGAAGGAGCCACATTCTTGCATGTGTCTCTGGTTGTCTGTTATAGATGCCAAGGTAGCTGGCCAATCAGCTTCCAGGGATTCTCCAGTTTCTGCCTATCTTCCTATTGGAGCACAGGGATCACAGACCTGTGCACTAGCACACCCAGCTTCACGGGGGATCTGGGGACTCAAACACAAGTACAGCAGGCGCTTTACCAACCAAACATCTCCCCAACCTCATGGAGTTAGATTCTTCTGCCTCTGAGCAAGTCAGAGAAGAGAGAGAATTACCTCCTGGGCAAAGTCATTCCCATTTAGCTGGGAGCACTTCTCTGAAGAAGGGTAGATACAAAACATTAGCAGCCAAGATCATAGCCATTGAGAGATCACCTACTTCACGAAGGGATTTGAGGTGGGAGGGCATAAGGAGACTCCACAAGTTCACATGACATACCCCACCACAGGCAGACATATTTACTCAGTGATAAAATGAAAATGATAATATGTACCTCAGGGGCCATTAGGAAGAGTGAATGAGATAGTGAAGTTGAGAGAGATAGGGCTGTGCCCAGCACATTGTAAGCAAACAATTAAAAAAAGATTAGCTCTAGTAACATTAGTGTTTATTTAGCAATAGACAGCACTTGTGTCGCTAATAATTACAATTGTAAGTTTGTGACAATTGGCATTGGACCTCACTTTGATATCTCTGCTAGTTAAATGAAGAAAGGAAACTCATAAAACAGACTCCCATCTGTACCATGGAGACAATGTTTTTTGCCTCAGACTTGCATGTCAATTTAGTCACTAAAGTCCCTTGAGGTCCAAGTCGACTCTACATTGGCTTGATTTCCCTATTATTCAACCCAGAGATATGGGCATCGCAGCAAGACTGAACTCAGACTTGAAATGGAACCATCACCCCAGCCCTCAAGTCCTAGTATGTTGGGGGGAGGGGAAGGACGGGAACTACTGGGCTGCTTCCCCGGATTGGGATCTCTGTTCCAATCCAGACAGCTGACTAGATTGATTTCCAGGTCACGGTTTGTGCTGAAGTCACTGTTTCCAGGCTCTGAGTCACTGCCCAAGGTAAACCTTCCCAGGCTTTCCCCCAACCCTTCTGTCTGACACTCACACTGGAGCAAGTCTGTGCCCTACTAGTTGGGGCATGAATGTACCTGGGTCCTGCTGGGCTTTTAAACCTCAAGTGACTCATGCTGTGCACTTGAGTGGAGGCAAAAAGAACCTCACCATTCCCGCCACTGAAAGCTGCTGCTGCTGCTGCTGCATTTTAAAAGGCAACTGACTGTAGACCCTGACTTTCCTTTTGCACCCTGGAAGCATTTGAGAGTCGAGATGCTGGGACATGGAGGAAGCCATGTTGATGACAAATGTGATGTGCATCTGCATTGCTTTTCTTATTCCTAGAGACATTTTCTGGAACTTGGCATTTAAAGGAATCAGACTCTGTTTCTGATCTCTCCCCAGGCTTCAATGCAGGTGGTTTTGTTCTTGCTTTTTTTGTTTTGTTTTTCGAGTGTTTCCCACTGTGACTGAAAAGTCATAGAAACAGCTATTGTGGAAAAAAGGGCTAAAATGGGGGACGTGAATAACTGGGTGATTTTGGCCAAAGTGAAGGCTCCAGGGCAACAAGCTAAATTTGGTCAACAATGTGAAGGTTCTGCCTCCCCACAGGAACTGTGTGTACTATCCAAGCCCGAGGCCTGACTCCTGACACAGCTCCAGAGTCAGTGCACACAGAGCCATGTTGCTCTGCCCTCCAGCCTTCCCTGCCTCACCATTCTGCTCAGGAAACCAAAGGAGGGAAATGAATATAAGAGGAAATGATATTCCAACAATTACGATTGGGTAAAGATGCCCAAACATGAGCAAATTAAAAGATAAACCAGAGCAAGCGTGAGGAGAAAGGAAGATGCATGCAGCATGCCAAGAAAAGGTCAGGGCCATGTGAGAGGGAGTCAGAACTCGGGCATCAGAAGGCCACCTCTTCCTGTTCTCAGTGCTATACAGCATAATAGATCATGAGCCCATCAAACAGAAGGAGAACATAGAGATGGACGGGGTTAGAGTTGAAAAAGCAAGATGTTCTCCATAGGTTTGTGTGTTTGGATACTTGGTTCCCAGATGGTGGCACTGTGTGTGGAGGCTGCGGAACCCTGAAGAGGTAGCGCCTAGGTGGAGGAGTGAGTCCCTAGGAGACGGCTCTGGGGTTATAGTGGGCCCCTCCTTCCTTGCCTGGGCTTGCTACTTCCTGGTCCACTCCAAGCTCCCTCTGCCATGCAGGCAGGTGCATCAGCGACTGTACTGTTCTCTGGACATGATGGGCTGTATCCACCAAACATAAACAGGAATAAACCCTTCCTTAAGTTGTTTCTATCAGGTATTTTGTGATAGCCATTTCAAAAAAAAAAGTAACTCATACAGATGATAAAAAGGGAAACTAAAGGATTTAAGAAAAAATGGAGTTCCATCATTATAGAATTAAAATATAAATTAGAAGCAGGAAGAAACAATACCATTGGAATCCAAGCTACAACCTTCAGGAGAAGCCAAAAAGAATCAGTGACTATAGACAGCAAAGGCTTGGATAAAGAAAGGAGAAATAGGTGGTTAATACCAGGACAGCCAGACACCCTACAGTGAGGGAGCCCAGCACAGGGGATAAAAGATGCATTCAAAAGCATAATCAGGGCTATGGAGATGCCTCAGCAGTTAAAGACACCTGCCACCAAACCTGACAACCAGAGTGATCCCCAGGACCCACATGGCAGAAAGACAGACCAACTCCTGCATTTGCCCTCTGACCTCCTCATGTGTGTCATGGCATGCATGTACATACAGATAAGTATGACTTTTAAAAAATGTTGTGAAGTGTGATTAAGTGTATATCCCTGAGATGTGGGACTGAATTATAGAAATAGATTATGGTAGCATAAGAAATTGCAATATAGAATGTTAAGTTCTGGGTGAAGTATGTTACAGCTCAGAGTACAAATTAATGAAGCTTTGATGATGAAGAGATTCTTTAAGGGTGTGGAGCCAATGGCTCAGTGGCTAAGAACTCTTCCTGTTCTTCCAGAGGACCTGGGTTCACCTCCCTGCGTGCATGGCAGGTAGCTCACACCCATCTATAATTCCAGCTCCAAGGGATCTGATGCCTCTGGCTCCCACAGGTACCTGCTCTCATCTGCCCATACCCACATGCAGACACAAACACCTAGACATAATTGAAATAAATGAAAGCAAATCTTACAAACAGAAGTTCTTCAAGAGTCTTAACAGAAAAGGCACACCATACCAGGGGAGCCAGAATGGACAGGGTCCGGTTTCCTTCACAACCAGGGACAAGACCAAGCAGAGCACAGGAACCAGGCTACAGCATTCAACCACTCAAAAAAAGTATTTGGCATTAGCCTGTCAAGCTAATTACGCACACACCCTACAATGCCACCAATTCCAGTCTTACAACACAACCAGTAGACAACACAAGAATGCTTGAGAGACAGCATCACTTCTGTTTGAAAAAAAAAAAATCACTGGAAGGGCTGAGTGATAGGTACACAAGGAGACGTGATTAGGGTTCATCAAACTGAGTCCTTGATGGCAGTGGTCATGAGCACTCCGGTCCCCAGTGTGATCAGAACCAAGGAAAAACACCAAATTTAGTGTGGTAGACAAACCAAAAGAAACAAGGTATGGTGGTATACCCCTATAATCCCAGTACCTGGAAGGTTGAAGAAGGAGGATTCCATGTTTGTGACTAGCCTGGTCTATGAAATGGGATTTTTGTCTCAAAAAAAAAAAAAAAAAAAAAAAGGAAAACAAGCATGCCTCACTTCCTAAAATCTAATATATTATTCATGGGAAGGGCATGCAGAATCAAGAAAGGGAAGTTAGGATGGTAGTTCCCAGGAAAAGTTCAGTGGGGAGGTGGGTTGAGACGGGAACTCAGAGAAGGTCACATAGCACCCAGTGCTAGTTCTCAAGAAGGATGGGGGCTTGCAGCAGCCCACTTAGTATTCATTTCATTCACATATCCCAGGCTGGCCTTGAACTCCTGATCCTTCTGCCTCCAGCTCCCAAGTGCTGGCATTACAGGCATGTGCTCCTACACCCAGCCATCTTATTATGATGACTCATAACATGTAAGTCTGTATGTTCTTTTGTAGGTACTGACACTTCTAAGAAATAAATGGTTCTAGACATCTCTAAAAATATTTGTCACTAGGAAACTAATTAAGGAGACAACAGAATGTGGTCTATAATAAAGACAAATATGACTTTGAAAATAATAACCAGACAGGGCTCTCTCTCTCTCTCCCTCTCTCCTCTGTCTCTGTCTCTGTCTCTCTCTCCCTCTCTCTCTCTCTCTCTCCTCTCTCTCCCTCTCCTCTCTCTCTCTCTCTCTCACCTGCAGTCTTGTTCATACCAGGCAAGCAAACAGGAAGAATAGAATTATCATCACAACATATGTGACATGAGTTTGCCCCAGTGTAGCAATAATTGTCTGGTAAAAACCAGGTGGTGGGATTTCTCCACACCAGCCTGTCTGAGCAACTGATAACTAAATGTAATTTCAAAATGAGTGAAATAGGTTAAGACTCATCTTCTAAGACCCTGACCCTTCAGATCAGGGACAAATGGGGCCTGGCTGGAGAAGGAAGGGAGAGGTGTCAGGTAGAGGGGAGCCATTGGTGCTCACTTCACTTTTCTGGGGTGGCCACTCTACATTGTCAATTTAGGTTCATTAGTATCACCATGGATCTCCTCTGGGTGATCCCACTGCCTGGGGTCCAAGACTACATGCAAAGGAGACAGTGAAGGAAGTGGCAGCATCCACCACTCGGCGTCCTGGTTGTGGGTACAGTGTGACAGCCACCTCAAGCTCCTGCTGCCATGATCTCCCCATCATGATGAGCCACACCCTCAAACTGGGCTGAGATAGACCCTGCCTTCTTCTGTAAGGTATTTTTACCTTACAGAACCAATATAGGACTTGAGAGAAGGCATTTATCAGAACTCATTCTATATCAGACATCTTTCAAAATTCTCTATGAACTACTTTCCTTTTCCTTTTTTAAGTAGGGTCTCCTGTAGCTCAGGCTAGCCTTAAATTCACATGCAGCCTAGGCTAGCTGTGAATTACCAATCTTCCTGCCTCTACTCCTCCCTGTGCTGGGCTTATAGGCACATATCACCATAACCAGCTGAACTAGTTTATTCTTCACAGTGACACAATGAAGTTGGTGGCGTTCCTCAAGGCTCCGTGGGACCCCTTTCCGCTTTGTCCCACTTCCCCACCATGAAGGGTGCCGTGTTGCCCCACTGTGACCTCTGCCACTGTTGCCTGACCCTCTCACAAAAATCTAAGAGGCATGGGTGTGTTGGATCGAAAACTGGAGTCTCTGAAAGGATAAGCCCAAAGAAGCCTTGCCTCTTCGTAAACTGACAACTTCAAGTATTTGTTACAGTAACAAAAGGCTAACACAACCCCCCACTTAAACATGTATGGATTGAGTTAGTGAAAATAAGCTGAGGTTTAAAGCAATCTCCAGTAGAACTCCATTATAGACCTTGGAAGGGGGAGGGCTGCTCATTGTGACTGAAAGGCCTTTTCCCTGTCAGAGGGAGCTTTTGTATTGAGTGCACTTCCCTGAAGGTAGCAGATCTGACCACATAACAAGGGTGGGGTGACCTCCACTGAAGAGGCTGAACTAGTGGCAGTGATGAGGCCAGGGGCAGAGGACACCCCTGCCAGGCACTCCCTACCACCCCTCCCTTAACATCATAAAACCGTCTGGGTTCCTCCAGGCCAGCAAACAAAGGGATGGCTGCCTTTCAGAGTAAGTAATCCTGCATTGGATGCCTTCCAAAACACACAGAAGGAATCCCTCTGGTTGATGGATCGTCACAGAGTTGCAGAGCAAGAGGGACCTGAAAGAATCACCTGAGATGGCCTTTGTTTCCAACAGGAGGAAACAGGCCTTGGAGGTGAAAGAAACATCCAAGGTCACAAGTGGGTGGATAGCTCATGCAGACCTGGACCCCTGCTCACATCCGGAGGCTTCAAATCTGCTCAGCATAAATGCCTGCTCTAGCTTCCAAAGGTGGGAGTGCTTGACTCTAGCAGGCCAGCCCCAACGTTTGTCTTCAGCTTCTTGACTAGAAGCTTTGGTTTGGAGTCAGTCAAAGGTAAGAGCTTCAGAGTGGACATGTGCTATCTTCTCTAAAGCATTCCATGCTCAAAATGGTGATTGTAGAGTATGGCACCCTGGTCTGGGATGGGTTCCTGTTAGAGAGGATCCTTGCATTTCCCCCAGAGTGGGTGGTAAGGCTTTCTGAGAGTGAGTTTTGCTCAGTGAACAAATGGCTTGACCTCATCAGCTTGGCGACACTGCTCTGCCTGTACACAATGAGTTCAGTCTCCATAAGAACTGTCTCAACCTCATCCTACCCACAAAAATAATCAGGCAGGCCTTCATTAAATAGCATATGTTTTGTTCTTCATCTTGAGAATCATCTCTGTGACTAAGAAAACTTATATGTGGCGTAAGAGAGTGACTTTTATATGAGTCTGAGCCAATCAACTATCAAAGGCATGGATTTTACTCTTAGGGGCACAGCTGGCCTTCTGTTGATGGACATCAGTGTCTGAATCAGTAATGACAGATGTGCACCGAATCAACGAGAGGAAAATATATTTTTTACATGCTAAACTTCATTTATTTATTTACTGTAAGTGCCAGTGGAGGTCAGAGAACAGTTTCCAGCAGTCCATTCTCTTCTTCTACCACATGGGCAATACTGGGGATCAAATTCAATGTTCATCTTGGTGCCAAGGGCCTTAACCTGCTGAGCCATCTCACTGGCTCAGCAGATCTTTAAAAGTGAGGAAGCAAATATGTTTAAATGGCTTCAAACATTATGCAGCCTACATGTGGCTGGGTTTGTTTTGTTTTACATTATTTTTGAGGCAGAATCTTGCTGTGGTCCTGGATGACCTTCAGTTCACAGAGATCCTCCTGCCTCTGCCTTTCAAATACTGGGCTGACAGGCATGTGCTTCTGTACTCACATTTATATATGTGTTTTGAAATATTTGTGTAGCACCTCACTGGTATGTACAATTCTTACATTTTACTTACCAGTTAAATATTAATTCAAATAGACACAAATGTTAAAAAGGTATTAATAATTCACACATTGTCAAATCCATAAAGCTACTTTTCCTGGCTTCACTTGAGCAGCTTTATCTACTATGTGATTATAACAAAGATGGTCATATAATGTTTCCCATTAACAGTAATAATCGAAGTAATTAAATACCCAAAGCCACAACATGCAAAGAACCTAATAATATGTTTTATAGAACCTATACAGGAAATGCTTAAATTTAAAATCATATTTTTAAAAAGAAATCATTCCTTCTAACAAATTCATTATTTGGTTGCCCCCAGTCCCTAGATCTGTGTATTAAAACTAAAATATCAATTTTAAGTTGTATATAATTTTAAAATGTGAACATTTTAGATCAAAATTATCTACTTTATTGAAGAGATATTTAAGTCTTAGTATGTCTTCTAAAATATCAAATTAATGACAATTTCAACATTTCACTCCTAATAGTTAATATCACATAAAAATGAGTATTACACCTCACACAGGCTGCATCCAGATCCGCTCGCCACTGAGCTTCATTATTCAGAGACAGACATAGTGGTGGAGAATGTGGCTACTCACTACACTTTCCTTGCAACCTCAGTCATGTCCAATGCAGTGAAAAATGTGGACGGTCGTCCTCCCCCATTCCCAGCTGGAAGGAAACTGGCTTTCCTGTCTCAACTTATGACCCACACAGAGTCCTTTCCTCTATTTAGCAACATACTTAGTGACATGTTTTCTCTTGCTCTCCTCCTTTTTCTTATTAAAATGGTCTGCGGTTGAGGCTAATGTCGAGAGAGGTGTTTCTTTCAGACATGGGTTACAGTGAGGAACCAATAACACATATTTTAAAGGTGACTAAGCAGATCCACACAGTTGATGGAATGTGGCCTGTGGGTCACAGGAAGCCCCCCCCCCCCGAGGGGGGGGACAACGGTTCAGTCGTCACTCGTGCATGGTCTCTGGTGGCTTCTACAGAACCTAACTACTGGGAAAAATGAGAGCTGCTATATGTAAGCGCTTAATTGTAATATTGCAAGCTAGTTCAAGGTTGGCACTGTGGCTGTGTTGGTGAGGGCTTCTGGGATGTCGGTGGGAGTCCTGAGAGAAATGGGAACAGTGATTTGTTCTGCTGCATCTGTGCTGCATAGGACTTAGCAAGCTGGTGTACTTGTTCTCACACTATAAAGGGTCTGGAACTCAGGGCCTCCTGAGTGCTAGGCAAGCACTCCAGCACAGAGCTATACCCCTAAGCCTTTCCTTACTTTTTGACTTTGACACACAATGTCACGCCAGGAGTTGGTGGCACACACCTTTAGTTCCAGCACTCGGGAGGCAGAGGCAGGAGGATCTCTGTTAGTTTGAGGCAAGCCTGGTCTACAGAGCTAGTTCCAGGCTCCAAAGCAATACAGAGAAACCCTGTCTCAAAACAACAACAAAAAAGGACACAATGTCACTAAACTGTCCAGACAGACTAGCCTTGAACTCACTCTGTAGTTCTGGCTTCCCCAGAACCTTCCATCTCATGGTCTCATTCTCCAGAATAGCTGGGATGACAGTCCTGTGCCACCAGACTCAGCTTGGGTTTTTTATTTTAATTTTTGTTCTTCCACTAATCAAAATCTTCAACATTCCAAAAACCATGCAGTTTCCAATGCTGGCATTGATACCACATGCAGATTTCATTATAATCAGATGCAGTCACTTCTTGTCTTGAAAACATAAGGAAGAGAAGTGGATGAACAGTTCTCTGGTGTCTGAACTCCCTCGACTGTGGGATGAAGGTTTAGGGTCTCAGCGGGGGCTCAGAAGTCTAAAGGTTGTGTGGGAGCCAGGGACTGTTATGGAAGATGTCTGTAAAGTACTTGGGGAAGGGCAGGGAGGTGGGATGGTGGGCAGGGAGGGCACGGTTAGGGAAGAACAAAGCGGAAGGCTGTGAGATGAGAGTCCTTGGAAAGGGACATGGGTTCTCAGGTGACAGGACAGAAACTAAAGGACCAAGCTCAGACTAGCCCAGAGAAGCCGGTGGACTTGTCTGGGGACATCGGTGGGGTCACCCTGCACATTCATGACTGACACACTGTCTTCTGATACTTTCCTACCTTCTTAGCAAGAGCTTTTCCTGGTTTCTTAGAGGCCCAGTGTAGCTTCTCTCTCCTGCCATCCATGCCAGGACTCCTCCAGCAGTATGGCTGCCAAAGGGTTGTATGTTCACTGCTAGAGACTTCCACTACTGCAGATGCAGACCTTCTGGACCCCATATGGCGCCCCAGGGCCTCACCAGCTTCTGTGTTCACAGAGAAGTATCCTAGGGGGAGAAGCAAACAGGCATTTGAAAACTAACCAGATGCTGGTGGTGGCACATGCCTTCAATCCCAGCACTTAGGAGGTAGAAGCAAGCAGATCTCCAAGTTCACGGCCAACCAAGACAGCCAGGACTACATACCACAAATAAAATTAGACAGAGGCTGGGTCAGAGGGTACACAGCTGCAGAAAGAGGGTGTGGGATCTGCCACCCTTGCAATGCACAAGAAGTCTAAGGGAGTGCCTCCCGGCCTGGAGAGGACAAGGACACTGCACGTAAAGATCTGGCCCTCTGGCTTGACACACTGGTGCCAGTCTGTGGTTATCGCACTCCACAGAGGACTTTTTAAACGGAGTCACAGCACAGACTGCAATTGAACCACATGGAACTCACAATGTCTGTAATAACTGAAGGGTGGGACTGGTTGTTTGGGCTGCGTCAGCCCCTCATGCCCATCCTTGAGGCAGGAGTGATGATCTTCAGGGAAGATGCAGCTCCATGGATAGATAATACATACGCATAGGACATTGGTTAAGAGCTTTCTCTAACAAATAGTTTGTTTCCTGCAACTTAGTACATAATATAACCCACATATACATAGATCTCACCCCCTAGAAGAGCAATATGAAGGGCTGACTAGGTCAATAGAGGTCAGATAGAGGCAGTAAACATGCCCCGCATGTGGCCAGCCTGTACATTAGGAGAGTTAGGGCTCTGGGGGTGTGTCTTTGAAGGGGCTTGTGAGACTCCTGCCATTCCCTCTTCCTTTCACTTCCTGGCTGCCATGAAGTGAGTAGTCTAGTCTTCCAACATACCAAGATGCTCCCATGCTGTCACAGACGGGGGTAGCAGGATCAAGTGACCAGGACTCAGACCTCTGAAATCAGGAGCCATAATAAATCTTCCCTCCCTTAGGCTGATCATCCTAAGTGCTTTGTGAGCGCTGACTGACCACTATGTAATCCGTGGGCATGGCTGCCCTAGGAGACGTCTTAAGGGGTGAGATGGTGCCATCCATATGAAGGGTCCCTACAAAACATGGCGGTGACAGACACAGGCTAGTGCAGACATGTTGATGGTGACTCAAGGTTCACCGAGATTCTGCCATAGCCTGCGAGAGTGTCTGAAGTGGGATGGACTTCTAAGGATGCCCGGGTTTCCCTGGAAAACATGGTTTCTTTAGGGGAAAGTGCTGTCTGTGGGGATGTATGTGTGACGGAGTTAGGGTCCAGCCTCGACTAATGTGTCTCAGCTGCCTCGCATTCCTTTGGGCATGCCTTTGCGTGTTAGTCCCCTCTGGCCCACCTTACAGAGCGGCTTAAGACAATGCAAACATGATTCTGAGAGCTCTGTTTCTGTACCTAGTGGTTTCAAGGCAGCCTCCTTGCACAGGCTGTGAGGAGACCACCCACTTCCTGACTTCAGGAGCCTTAACCTGTGGCCTCTCCCATGCTCCCCTCTCCCGCTTCCATCACACCACCTTGTTCTCTGACCCTGACTCCGGTCACTTTTATAAAACCTGTGATTATATCTGGGACTAGCTAGGGCTTGAACCCCTTAAGCATGCCTGCAAAGTCCCTTCTGCCGTTGCTGTATTTGGGTCTTACCAAGCTCTCTTGGTGAGGGTTTTATGTTTAGCCTATAGCACTTTGGGGGAGTAGTGAAAATTTGTACTCAGTAAGAAGAAGTTGGGCCCCTGCAGGGCATGTCTCTTGAGGTACCTGTCCCCTTTAGCCAAAGACAGATCTCCTCAGTTGCCTAATGTATGTATGTATATATTTAAGCCTAAACTCCTCAGTTGCCCAGTGTATTTTTTTTTTAAGCCTAAAGTATGTTTTTAGTATAAAATGACACTCTTTGGTTCTTTCTCTTTGGCTATCATGAGGTTAACAGGTTACTTCAATTGCTGGATTTTTCTGTGCTATTATCCCTCAAAATAGGCCCAAAGCAATGAGGCTGAGATACCATGAACTAAAACCTTTGAAATCGTGAGTCTAAAAAAAAACCCTTCTTCGTTACAGAATAATCTTATCGTACACTGTGAAGGCATCTTTGCCAAGGCGCCTTCTGATTGATTTAATAAAAGACGAGCTGGCCATTATCTAGCCAGGAAGAGGTTAGGTGGGAGAGCCTAATTAAGAGGACCCTGGGAAGAAGGGCAAAGTCACAAGGAGTGGACAGCAAGATGCAGAGGAAGCAAGAGATGAACTTGCCAGGATGAGAAAGGTACTGCCACATGGTAGAGCATGGATAAGAAATGTGAGTTAATTTAAATTGTAAAAACTAGTTAGCAACAAGCCTACACTATTGGCTGATCATTTATAATTAATAATAAGCCTCTGTGTGGTTATTTGGGAGTAGGCTGGCAGGACAGAGCTGACTGATGGGACACAGGAAAGTCCTCCTACACTTCTTCCTCTAAATTGATCTTCTCAGGTTGTTGTCCCAGCAACAAAAAGCTGACAAACACAGGCTCTGGGGATAAGGCCATGGATACCCTCCAGGCTAGGGACAAGGCCATGGATACCCTCAGGCTATAATTTTCTGCCTACCAGACTCTACTGTCAAGCTCTTGATGCAAAGTGATTCCAACTCCCTCTGCCTTCCAAGAACAGCCCAGGTACCTTGGTTACCAGTCTTGGGCTTCTCCTAGTCTAGAAACCCACGGTGCTCACTGACCAGCACATACACAGCCCAAAGTTGCTTTGGAGAAATGCCACTGCCTCCTATCTCCAAGAGACAGCCCCAAGAGCTAACAACCTTTCTCTTTCCCTGCCTCATCCTGTGTGGGTCAGAGTTCTCCAGAGGTTGGTCCATAGGAGCTCAGTGAACAGGCAGGCAGACCCACAGGAAGATACAGACTTACTATCAGGGGTAGCTCCCATGACCACAAAAGCTAAGAAGCCCTGAGTCCTGAAGTGAACCAACTGGATCTGGGAGCAAAGAGCAGGTAAATTCAGTCAGGTTGAAGAAGCAGAGTGTGAGGTCTACCTCCAGCCTAAGTCCACAGGCTTGGAGGCAGGAGTGGGTGGCAGGTTCTCCCTCCCTCCCGCTTTGGGAACTATTTCTTTAGATCAGTGGTCCTGTGGGTTGCAAGCCCTTTTGGAGGCAACATCCTACATAGCAGATATTTATATTATGATTCGTAACAGGAATTGCCGTTATGAAGTAGAAGTGAAAATAACTTTATGGTTGGGGTCAACACAGCATGAAGAACTATATCAAAGGGTTGAAGCATCAGGAAGGTTGAGAACCACGGGGCTAGAGGAAGCTGGCTTCAGAGGCCCCTTGATCAGGACTCCAGGCCCATTGCCCATGGTTTTCCGGGTTCTTTCTTCCTTAGAGTATCAGCTCCATCCTCAGCAAGGCAAGTTGGCTGATAACTTTATGTCAGGTTAAGATACAGAGGCCTCGGACAGAAGGGGAAGATACTGCCTGTATACTTCCAACAGGATTTCTAAGATCCTGCTGGGCCAGATGAAGTCACATATCTGTCCTCACTGATGGTTTACCTGGGATATGGGATAATTGTGTGTGTGTGTGTGTGTGTGTGTGTGTGTGTGTGTGTGTGTGTGGTCAATTATGACTGGAGTAGAACAGAACCGCAAATGGGACCAGTCTCACAGACACTCCTGGGTGATTGAGTGTGCCCAAGATTCTTGGACAGAAAAGCAAGCATTGTTAAGAAGCTTGGTTAGGAGGGAGGAGTGGGTGGCCACTCCTCAAGTATAAGCAACAAGAAAGAAAAGCTCCTTGGTATGACTGAAGAGAACTGAGGAGTAAGCAGCTACTAGATTGTTTAACTTGACTAGTGCCAACTATCCCCATTGTTCCCCCATGCTCACCCTTCAACTAAGAGTGCACAACGTCTGTGCTCCTCAAGGGGCTGGGATGTCTTATTTTGCATCAGTGACAGAACACACTCACGTCTGTGAGTCACTTTAACATGAACTGACCTTTCAAAAAGCCAGGTGTCCTGGTAGAGTGTGAAATCAGACTACAAAGCCTGTATGATTGAATCTAACCCGTGGTGTCTGCTAGGTTAACTGTGACCCTGAGGGACTCCTTGCTGGCTGGCCAGCCACCCTCCGTCCAGGGCACCCTCTCTGCACTGCTGCGTTCCACTGGCTGTCCCCTTCCTCCGTGTTCTTCATCTGGCTTTGCAAGTGTGAAAACTGAGGTTCAGAGGGGACAGTCATGCCCTGGGGTATACAGCCAGTTGGTGAGCTGTCCCTATGTGACCACAAAGGCCCACATTCCGGGCCTCTCTGTAAACAACATCTACCTGGATAAGCTCCATCCCCAGGAGCCCTTACTTGTCAAAGAAAGTGTCAATCAGTAAGCATTTGTGCTTAGGCACACAGGGACAGGGTTAGGGGAGCATCAAATGACTCCCACACCTTTACTTTGTTGTTTGAATCTTTTGTCCCCTGGTTCCCAGCCGCTGGGTGTCCTTATCTCCTCCATGTGCTCAGTACAATAAGGGAGCTATGAATCAGCAGAGACATGTCCTTTACCAAAGCCAAATAAGGGACTGAGCCCTAAAACCAGCAATAAACCCAACAAGGTTTTATTAATTCAAACAAAGTGTAATCTGCAGTTGGAGGGTGTCTGGGGCCACATCAGCCTGTATGACTCTCAAAGGAAAAGGAAGGGAAAGCTGGGCTGCCCACCTCTGTTTATAGGGAACAATTGTTCTCAGGTCCAAACCACATGTCCATAATAGGGTAGGAGAGCAGCCCTATCAGGGAGTTTTTATTCTTAGGGCCGGAAAAGAGCAAAGAGCTGTTTCTCAGGCGTGCAGTGTGTCAGCTTTGGACTTCCCATTTCCCCCTCCTCTCCTTAGCCCCAGCCCCACCCCAAGCCCCCGAGCTCTTGGTTTTGGCTTGCACAAAAACAAAACAAAACAAAACAAAACGTATTTCCCATCTTGACGATGTTGAGATAAGCTACCACCTTCCTAGGGATGAGATGAACAGGAAACTACAGGGAACACCCTCAAAATCCCCACTGTCTGGGCTGCTGAGCTGCTCGGGGTTAAGTGGACAAGTCAGGAGCTTCCTTCATGGGACTTCAAAGTCCTGGAGGGGGTCTGATCTCTAGGGTTGGTCTTTAGAGTCACTGGAACTATAGGTATGGCTGAGAGATGTGGTTGTCTGACTTCTGGGTGTGAGGAAGGCAGGAAGGAAGCTTCCTCTTCCTGCCCTGGAAGAAGGACAGCTCTGGATGGTCACTGTTAGAGAGACAATTGTCCTACTGTTTCCATTGCAAAGAGAATGCACACAGCAGGGAGCCTTTGCTGGGATTTGGGTGTGAGTAGAACAGCATCCTTGCCAAAGGGTCTATAGAGAGCAGAAGGCTATGTTGCCTGCTGCCACTGTCAAACATTCCCCGCCCATTCCATGCCCACCACAGCCAGGAAAGCCACCTTGTAGGACAGAGGATCCACAGGGAAGACGTGTAGATGGTTAGCCAAATGCTCTGTAGAGTAAGCAGTGGACTGAGAACATTAACAGCAGAGTTCAGGGATAAAGAAGTGCCCACACCCCTCCGACCAGGCTCATTCCTGTGGACACAGATTTTCAGCTGTTTACTGCAGCCCCCTTTTCCCTGAGATCTTGTCAGTGACAGTTGTTTAAAAGAGGTAGGGCTAGATTTGTAATCCGTGGGGTGTGTTTCCAGACCCTTTCATCCTCCTACTGGGAGCATGTGCCTTCTGATCAGTGGCAGAACAATTCTGAAACATGCATATGTCTCCTTTCCTAATTGTCTATATAGTTTGATTTTTCCCTGCCCAAGGATTGAACCTAGGGTGTGATGCACACAAGACAAGTGCTCATCCACTGAGCTGCAGTTCCCAACTCTCTGTCTTACATAGTAAGACTGGAAAGCAAAGGTGGGGTATAATTGTTTTGTTTTTGAAACAGGGTCTTACTATGTAGTTCTGGCTGACTTGGAACTCACTATGTAGTCCAGGCTGATCTTGAACTTGTGGGTGATCTTTCTGCCTCTGCTTCCTAAGTGCTGAGATCATAGGTTGCACCCCTATGCCTGACTCTGTGGAGTGTAATTATAACCCTTCCTGGTTACATTTATTGAAGGTACTGGATCACCTAACAGAGGGCGATGTAGCCTAATAGTGTAAGCTCAGGGGAACCTCTGCCTCTAACCATGAGACTTTGTCCACGAAAGTCTAGATCTTCACATATTTTCTTACAGAGATCTTACTAGAAGAACAGAAGCCAGCCCAAACATCCATAGAGCATGATGGAAGAACAATGTGCATTATACATATATGATATATTAATCAGCCTTTCCTCATTGAAACACCGGAGAGAAGCAATGTAAACTGTTCTGTTGCTATGAAGAGACACCATGACCAAGGCAGTGCTTATGAAAGAGAGCATTAATTAGGGGATTGCTCACAGTTTTAGAGGGTTAGTCCATGATTATCATGACAGGAAGCAGATAGGTATGGTGCTGGAGCAGTAGCTGAGAGCTTTATAACCTGATCCACAGGCAGCAGGATGAGAGAGGGAAGGAAGAAGGAATGGAGGGAGGGAGGGAGGGAGGGAGGGAGGGAGGGAGGGAGGGAAGGAGGGAGGAACCTGTCATGGGCTTTTGAAACCCCAAATCCTATAACCAGTGACAAACCTCCTCTAACAAGGACACACCTCTTCCAACAAGGATACCCCTCCTAATTCTTCACAAACAGTTCCACTAATAAGGGACCAAATGTTCAAACATATAAGCCTATGGATTCCATTCAAACTACCACAGGCTCTCGTTTTTAGAAGTCTCCGTCTGTGGCAGCTGCCACCATTATTCCTGGACCTGTATAAGACAGAGATCATGCATGTAGATCAAGGTGGGAGGCTTGCTTGTCTATCTTCAAGGGCCTGGGTTTGTCCTCAGCTCCACAAAATAAAATACAATGAAAATAAAATAAAATGAAAACAATTATGTTAGATGAATTTCATCTTAATTTTTTTTCTTTAAAATAAAGAAAGCTTGGATGGGCAAGATGGCTCAGTGCATAAAGGTGTTCGCTGCCAAGCCGACAACCTGAGTTCAATTCCCAGGACCTGAGTTCAATTCCCAGGACCCCTGTGGAAAAGAGAACAGATTCATGAGGGTTGCCATTTGATATTCATCCCCATGCTGTCTCTCTGTCTGTCACACACACAAGAGATACAATGTGACTAGATAAAGATAAAGTTAGTCAACTCAACAATGGGGTCAGGTATGGCTGTTGGTAAGCCCCTCTATGAGTTTTGGGGCTCCTAAGCATTCTTGCTCTTCCTCTTGGGGCTCTGCAGCTCCCTGTAAAGTACTAACTGCTCTTGTGTCCATCATCACTTCTGCTCACATAGGACCCCACTAATGTCGTCCACAGCTTGCCTCAGCTTCCAAGTCCAAGCAATGAAAAGCAGATATGTGTATATACACAAGTATATATGTCTATCACACACACACACACACACACACACACACACACACTCAATGCCTCCTACTGGTGAGAAGCTAACTACTCAAAAGACATTAAATACAAGTTTTCTTCTTTCTCTGTCTCTCTCTGTGTGTCTGTCTCTCTGTCTCTGTCTGTCTGTCTTTGGTTTTTTGAGACAGGGTGCGTAGCCCTGACTGTCTGGGAACTCACTCTGTAGACCAGGCTGGCTTTGAACTCACAGACATCTACTTGCCTCTGTCTCCCCAGTGCTGGGATTTAAGCCATGGTTCTCAACCTTCCTAATGCTGCGACCCTTTAAGAGTTCCTCCTCATGCTGTGGTGGCCCCTAACCATTAGATTGTTTTTTTCTGTTACTTCATAATTTTGCTACTGTTATGAATTGTAATGTAAATATCTGTGTTTTTCTATGATCTTAAACCACCCCTTCAAAAGGGTCACTGGATTCCCCAATGAGGTCATGACCCACAGGTTGAGAAACACTGGGTTAAAGGTATATGCACCACCACAACCAGCTTTAAATTAGGTTTTCAAGACTGAAAAAGACAGCACTTGTATGTGTCACTGTGAGGTCACACACTGAAATGTTTGGGACTTTTGGATGCTGGCATTAGTGGTGACAACTTACTTTCTTTGTAAATGTTTGCCTGGTGTTTTAAAGCCACTCCACAATAGATGTGATTTTCATATGATTTTAATTTTGGTGGTGGAACCCAAGGCTTCACGCATACACAGCACATATCCTCTCACCAAGCCCTTTAGGTATATCTATTTATTCTGTGGTTTTGAGACAAAAATCTTATTATGTATCTCTGGTGGCCAGGAACTTACTGTGTAAACCAGCAGGCCCTGAACTTTTGACAGACCTCCCATCTCCTGAATGCTGAGATTTAAAAAATGCGAGACCCTATACTTGGCTTTGTGTATATAATTCTATCTATCATCTGTCATCTAATCTATTATCTATGAATCTGTGGACAGGGCCTGCTGCATGTGATACCATGTAAATTTATAGAAATGGGTTAATTTTTGTTATAAGGCTAGTTAGAAACAAAACTAAGCCATCAACAGAGCTTTCATAATTAATAATAAGTTCTGTGGGTCTGCAGGAAGAGTCCTTTTATAGGTCATAGGTAGGGTAGATGCTGGGGTGGGCCACCTCAGGCTCTGGATGTGGGCCTGGGTGGTAGCTGAGTTGGAACCCCCACCTAAGAGAAGGGCAGGGTCAGCTCTTCCGTGCCTACACCACCAGCACACCACCAGGGCTACTGCTGTACCCATACCATTGGGACCAGCTCTCCCATGAGGGGTGGAGCCTGCTCTCTTAGAGCCAGCTCAGCTTAGCCCTAGGACATCAACTTGGCTTTAGGCAGCAGTCCAGACCACAGGCATCAGTGTGGCCTTTGGTGGTAACACAGGCCACAGACCCAGACATGGCTCCCAGCCACAGTGTAGGCCTAGACATCACCATGGCCTCAGGTGGCAGCCCAGACCACAGGTATCTACATGGCCTTTGGTAGTAACACGGTCATGGACATCAACACAGACCCTGGCTGCTGTGGGGCCATGGACCTTGAGTTTCTAATCCTGTCTTCACCCTGAGTGCTGGAATCACAGGCTGGGCAAGCACTACTGATAAATTCAGAGGCCCAGCCACCTCCATGCCGGCCCGCCTTCTTGTTTTAAAAGAAACAGATATAGTTGATAATAATGAGTGCTCACTGTCTTATTTTAAAAGAAACAAATATAGTTGGTAATATTGAGTCCCTTTAGCTGCCACTCTGATTTTTTCCTCAGGAACAAATACCACCAGATGTTTGAAGTTTATCCTCCAAGTTCACGTTCAAGGTTGTTGCCTGCCAACCTGGGCATGCAGAGACACTTTTTGGCCATTTTTATTCCTTCATTTTCCGGAGCTCAAACCCATAACCTCTCCTCACTTGCCACCTAAGCCACTTTCTTTACAGCCCTTTGGAAGCTGCTGCTCTCCACACACCCACAACCTCCCACCTTCCTCACCAAACTCACCCCGTCTCCTTTCCTTCACTATAAATCTTACACTTCTCTCCTCCCCTACCTCTAGGTTTGTTTTTTGTTTGTTTTTCCTTCCTTCAAGAAACTGCTCTTATTTTGAACTCCTCAAAATTCTGGCATATTGGGCCGGGCCTATGTGACTACCGTTAGTCAGCTCTGTGTTGCTGTAACAGGGTACTTGAGATTGTTAAATTAAAAAGAAGAAAGGTTTATTGAAGTCATAGTTTAGGACCTTTCAGTTCATGCTTAGTGCTGTCGGTTTGGGGCCTGTGGTGAGGCAGCATATGATAGTGACAGTATGTGACAGAGGAAGCTGCTTACCTCCTGGTGGCCAGGAAGTGCCCCCACCCCCACCCCACGGGGTGTTGGTGATACACAGAGCAACCTTTTATACTAAAAACATATTGTGGGTTTTTAAAAATGTACATTCACATCCAAGGAGAAATGCCTAGTGCTAACAGGGAGGTGCCCTAATGACGCCACAGAGGCCCCTTTTCCAACAGCCCAACTTCCTCCTGTGGGGACCTGACCTACAGATCCGGCCACCTTCCAGCAGTGTCGTGGTGAAAGTCTAGCCTTCAATACATGTGCTTGGGGGAACATCATTGGCCATGGCAACTGCTTACCTTTGTGAGCTAAATAGCCTGCATTTTAAGTGGTGAGTGTTAAGGCCCTTATCAGACAAGTTAGAGAACGGTTCAAGAGGTGGGGTCCTGCCTTCCTGTGTCTGCCATAACCTACAGCACAGAGGTAGGCTCAAACAGGCTTTCTGTGATTGCTTAGTGAGTGAATAAAACCATTCTCGTGTGTGTGTGTGTGTGTGTGTGTGTGTGTGTGTGTGTGTGCCCGCGCGCGCGCACACACACACACATTGGATGTCTTCCTCAGCCTCTCTCCACCTTATGTTCTAAGGCAGGATCTCTTGCTGAATCTGGAGTTCATTGTTTTAGCTAGAGATGACCAAAGTGCTCCATGGGTTCCCTGCCAGCTTTTTATGTGGGTTCTGGGAACCTAAGCTCAGGTCTTTATTCTGGTGTGGCATGTGATTTTCTTACTGAGCCATCTCCCTAGCCCCTAAGAGGTTTTTCCTTGTCAAGCTTCAGAGGCTGATAACTGTCAGAGTTCCCAGGCCCTTCTGACACACAGAGGTACATAGAAATGACTGTTCCATTGAGGAGGCCTGAGGAAGAGACAGGCTCTCTCTGTGTTGGTCCTTTCTGCTTCCTGGACCACAGACAGGATGGCTGGAGCATCAGTAGCTCTTTCGGGCCTCAGAAATGGAAACCACAGTGTAACAAGATAGTAGTTGTGGCTTCTGGCCAGCAGGGTGCTGCACCAGCCAGGGGCAGAGGAGGAAACAGCTCACAGGGTGCCCTGGCCACTGCTTCTCTGCATCTCCAGTACTTGCTGTTAGGCCTAATGCAGCAAGACTTTCTGAAGACCAGTTGAAAACAGTGTTAATGAGTCAGGCATGGCAGCACATGCCTTTTATCCCAGAACTGGAGGCAGAGGCAGGTGGATCTTTGTGAGTTCGAGGTCAGCCTGGTATACAGAGTGAGTTCCAGGACAGCTGGGCCTACACAGGGAAACCCTGTCTCGAAAAAACAAAACAAAGAAATGAAAAGAAGGAAAAAAAGGAAGAAAGGAAGGAGGAAGGAAGGGAAGGAGGGAGGGAGGGAGGAAGGAAGGAAGGAAATCGTGTTATTCAAAGAGTCTTTCAAATCTACCCTTCATTCTCTATTAAAAAAAAAAAATCATCTCCAAGCCAGAAAATAGATTTGTCAGTGCCTGGCCTTGTACCTACTATCTAAACAGAAGTGAATTATCTGATAGATGCTTTATTCTGTTTTCATTTTTGATACAACACATGAACTTGATGTCTCTGCAAGTGTCTCTCTCTCTCTTTGTGTGTGTGTGTGTGGTCCTCCTCATGTGTGAATCCACTGTCTGTGTGGCCACCACCACACCCCCAGTTTATAGCAGGGACTCTGTTAAGGACACATCTTAAAAATTGTTTTAAATTAAGTAGTAAAGACTCTCCTGACATACCCATTATAAATCATAATCATCAATAACATGGCTTTTAAGTGTTTTTGAAACAGTCTTGTTATGCTGCCCAGGCTGGGCCTCAAACTTGATTCTTCGCTTTGATGATCCAGCGCTGGGATTACAGGGTATTCCAACACTCCTGACATCACCTTTTAATTTTATTTGCTTATTTTTAATTTTAAAACCATACTTTACATGCAGCAGAACCACTTATACATTTAAAATAGTATAATAGAATGATTTTATATTGTTTTAAACAGAAGAAAAGGGGGATCGTGGAAGTTGGACTCTATTTAATTCTATTGACTATCCAGTGCACTGAATATATGTGTCACATTGACTCACACAAAGTATTTTTTTTTTTTTTTAGGGAGGGGTTTATGTTTTAGTTACTTTTCTATTGCTATGATAAAACACCATAACCAAGGCAACTTATAAAAGAAAATGTGTAATATGTCTTATGGTTTCAGAGGGCTAGACTCCATGATGGTGGATTGAAGGGCCAGCTGAGAGCTCACATCTTCATCCACAACTCCCAGGAAGAGAGAGAACTGGGAATCACAGGAATCTTTTGAAACCACAAGGTCCTGTGACACACCTCCTGGAAAAAAGCCACACCTCCCAATCCTTCCCACACAGTTCTACCAACCAGTGAACAACTATTTAAATATATGAGCCTGGGAGGCATTCACACTCAAACGACCCCAGGTGTACCTTAAATAATATCACCTTTTAAAAGATGCCATGACAGCTGTGCTCATTGCTGGACACATACCTTCAGTCCCAGCACTTGGGAGGCAGAAGCAGGTGGATCTCTGTGAGTCTGAGGTCATACGTAGTGAGACCACATCTCAAATAAATAAATAAAAATAAATAAATATCAAAGTGCCATGGTTACTGCAGGCCATAGCCCAGCAGCCATTGTCCTTAACAAAGATTCGTCTCCTGGCTGGGGTGCTCTATGCATGGTAAAGTAAGTAGCATCCAACATAGTGCTCAGAAACAACGTCATCAGCAGGTGACGTGAGAGTCATAAGAAGGAAGCATCAGGTCACCTTTGTGGGGAGGACACGGCTCTTCAGGACAATTGTGTTTCCTGGGGGCAGTTTTGATTTGGATTCCTTTGTGTACACAAGATTTACTCAACTATGTGTTTCAGCTTGGGCCCCCAAATGTGATCACTTTACAGATGCTAGATCCCTGCCGAGAGTCAAAGTGGATGCCTTGCCTGTGCCTTGTCCCCACCAGCGCTCACGCTGCCCACTCTGACCTGCAGCAGTCTGAGATTGTGTCTGCTCTGCCTCAGTTTCCTTAGCTCCCGGCCCTAGGGCCATACTTAGACCTGCCACTCGTAGCAACACTCTTTGGACCTCCAATTGTTAGACAGTTCACAGGGTTTGGAGGAGAAGGAGCCCTGATGCTCATCATATAATTCTTTAGGGCCCCAAGGGGTGAGAGATGTTCTGAGCTTGCAGTGGCCTATCTTCAGGTGGCATTAGGGCATGGGCTGAGAGCAGGCAGGACCAGCAGAGGCCACTCCTGGCTTGGTATGGAGTAGATGAGGAGAGGCAAGAGACAGAGCGGCAGTGGTGACACCAATGTTGAGTGTGACGTAATTGTTATTGATCCTGAATCTCTTGACAGGACAGGTGTAGGTCTCATCTATAAAAGCACCAGCAAGAGGCAGCCTGAGTGTCTCTTCCCCAAGAGAGCTGCTTATACAGTCTCTTCAGCAGAGGGACCACTGGACCTGTGATTCTACCACCACCTGGCCTGGGGGGGGGCTCCCTTATCTGTCCCAGTTGGAATCTCCCTGGGTGGCTGTCCAGAGTCTGCCCTGGCCCAGAGCTGATAACTTCATACTCTTAATAACAGCTTTGCTTGTCACAAGTGAGTATAGATGTCTGTTTACCTTAGGCATCAAATCAAAGCACTTTGTCTTCAGGAAGATGTCTGGTGAGGGAAATCATTTAGGGGAGGAACAAAGAGGAAGTTGAGACCCACAGGTGAGAAAGGGAGAGAGACCTGCTGAAGAGATAGTACTGGCTGCATCCTGTGGTGAGTCCACATCTGGAAGGAGCCCCAAGCTCTGGAGCTGGGGATCTATGTGGCTGAAGGGATGCTTATAAAACTGAAAATGGGGTGGCTTAGGAGAGATTGGGAGGGGGATGGGCAAAGCAATTCTGCAAAGTTCTAGAAACAAGTAGTGCCTGTGCTTCATAGGTCCCCAGAAATTCGGAACCAAGAGGGTCAACGAAGCCAACCATAGAAGAGATGATGAGGCCAGATTGGAAGGCACCATAGGCAGCTCTGGGGTTGATTTGTTTGGCAAATATTTAGTGAGTGCCAGTGTATGCCTTGTGATGGTATTCACAAAGTGGTAAACAAAGAGGCCTGACCCTGTCCTGGGGAGTCCACCAGGGCTGTCCAGTTTGTCTTGTGTGTTACTCCCTTTGGGGGTTGGGAGTAAAACAAACTATTCACTTTTAAAAACTATGTTCAGGGCTGGGAACAGCTTAGTGAGTTAAGTGCTTGCTTTGAAAGCACAGCAGCTAAGCTACTTCCCCAGAATCCCTGTACAACCTGAAGGTGAAAACTCACGCTTGTAATCCCTGCTTGGGAGAGGGAGGCTTGATGGTCTGCCCGCTTAGCCTACTTGGCCACTTCCAGCCCCATGAAAGACCCTATCAAGATCAAGAATGAGTTTGTCCTCTAGCTCCACACCAATGTCCAGCCCTCCCATACATGTTTAATTGGGATGTTGAACTGTGTGTAGTCACTGTGTTTGATACCAGATTTTATATTGCAAAGTAGTTAAAATCTTCTCTTGAGGAACACTTTTTGTCTTTTTAGCCATTTTGTGTGTGTGAAAAGAGAACCAGGAATCTCTCAATAGGGTCTTGTTCTGTTAACCAAGAAGGAAAATTCTCAGCAGTATATCTTCTGTTTTTCCTTTTTTCTATTAAAAAGTGTGTGTGTGTGTGTGTGTGTGTGTGTGTGTGTGTGTGTGTGTGTGTGTGTGTCGCGCGCGTGCGCATGAAAGGTTGTTACAAGCCTGGCAACCTGAACCCACTTGGTAGAAGGAGGGAACCAACTCTTGCAAGTTGTCCTCTGTCTTCCAGAGGCACACCATGGCATGCGTGCGCGCGCGCACACACACACACACACACACACACACACACACACACAAATGAAATCTTAAAAATGCAAAGTGCTGAGGTGTGGCTCAGTAGTGAAGTGCTTGCCTAGCATGAATGAGGCCCCGGGTTCCATCTCCAATATCACAACAAACAAACATTAAATAAAACCCGCTTACATTTTTTTTTTTTTTAATCTCCACAGAGGAGGGGAGAAATGGGATGTGCCCTGAGCTCAGCTTCTGGCAATGGCTAAATAAATGCCAGTTGCATCCCTTTCCTCACCTCCATCTATGCTTGCCATGGGCCTAAAGACTCGGGATCCCATGGCTGTCCCAAGGCATCTTATCTGGGGTCTTCCTTTGGTTTCCAGCAGAGGCCTTAGCAAGGTGGTTGTTCCCTCGGAGAAGGCTTAGTGGGCCATTCGGACCTGACAGAGACCAAGAGTAACAGGAAGCTCCACTTCCTCCTCCCAGGGCCTGAACATAAGTCAGGCCCACCCATGGGCTGTTCCTGAGACGTGCTCCCCAGGAGCCCAGGAGCCCGTGGGATCCACCTGTCTAGGTGAAAGGTTCTCTGACTGGGATATCCTTTTGTTCAGAGCCTTGGGAAAGAGTGCATTGTGAACTGTGAGGATTCGGACACTTCAAAACACTTCCAAGAGGGCTTCTCCTCCCCATGGCTGACCACTGATTTGCCTGGAAAACAGCTGCTTCCTTCTGTTTCCCAGGGAAGCACCTTTGCCCTTTTGTCAACCTTCCTCGTGCTTAGGTGACTCACAGCCCTCCCAGAGCCCAGCCTTTCAGGATGGTGCTCCCTCTGGCCTAACTGTGTTCCCACCACGGGCCTGCATGCTGCTCCCCTCCCCGGTGTAGGGAATGAGGGGCTGAGGGACTCTAGCGAGAGGACCAGGCGGCAGGCACAGCACTTGCTGCCTGAATATCAGTCGGGTCAGGACTGTGAGCTCCCATGAAGAACTAACAGGTGGCTGAACAAATCAGGGAAGCCCACACAGGCTCTTCAGATAAAGCAGGCCAGGAAGCTCCTGGCAGCACGCAGGGCAAAGACTGTGCCAGGCATTGGGAGTTGCTGGCAACCGGCTCCCTCAAGCCTGATTGGTTCCATAAACAGAAGCCACTATGGGAATTTTGTGGGAACCCAAACACAGGAAGAGATCCAGACAAATTCTCTCTCTCCCCCCTCCCTCTCTCCCTCTTCTCTCCCTCTCTCCCTCTTTGATTCTCTCCCCCTCCCTTCCCCGTCTCCCTCCCCCTCCCTCTCTCCCTTGATTGATAGAGAACCTGTACCTGCCCGCCCCTCCCCATCTCCTTTATTCTCTTCCACCAGCTTGCTCGCCCCATACTTCCATACTTCCTCTTGCTTGCTCCTTCTCCCCCTTGTCCAATCCCTGTAGAAAGGTTCATGGAGGCAGGTCCCCCTTAGCAGAGCGGTGGACATGATAGTGAGGAGTGGACTTCCATGAGACCTCCACAGGTTGCCCTGTGGTGGGTGTTTGGGTAAGCTGAGGAAAGTAACACACCCGATATTTAAAATTCTTTCATCCAGTTGGGGTTGGGGGTTGGGCATATTAATTGATCAGAGACTTGCCCATAATTTGGGGTCAGGTGCCCCGCCTCTGCATCATGCCTGGGTGATGGCTGAGATATGTGACCACCTGGAGTGTGAGGGCTATTAGCAACTTACAGAGGTGGGGAGAGAGCAGAGGATGGCCATGGCCGTCTTGCTAGCACTGGCCTAGCTCTGGAACTGAGCCGACAGTGGAGGACTGCTTGCTGTGGCCTTGTGTGCAGGGAGAAGAGACAGGCGTGGCAGGCAGGGTTGCTGGTGCCCCAGGAATGCAGCTTCACCCTGGTCCAGATCCAGCGAGTCCCCGACTGCTATTGTACTCAGATACAGTATCCTCTCTGGGACAGTTGCAGAAGCAGTGTGAAAAGAGTTTGGGGTTTCTGATTTTCCATGGAGTAGTGAAGTGCTCTCTGGAGTTTCCTCTGTTCCCTTGGCCACTGCTCAGGGCCTGGCTAGAGCAGCCCCAAGGGGTCCTGAGGTTGTGCTAACAAAGGCAGTTGGGAGGTGGCAAGCTCACTCCTGCTTACACAAATGGAAAATCTAGGAGGACATTTGACTGCACAAAACATCCCTCTGTGAAGACCGCTGATCTCCAGCTAACTGCAAGCATTCCAAGCCGGCTTTAGCATAGTCACAGCCTTTGCTTGGTAACAGGCAGCTGCCGACGACTGTGCCCTTCACTGAACACCCCTCATTTGAATAGCTCATGGAGCAGCTGAGTGGGGACTAGAGACATGACCTTGAGCCATCTGGCTTGTGATTTCAGGTGTCTTTAAGAGAAAACCCACAGAAGCAGATGGAGAAAAATGCAGAGTGGGACAAGGTCAGCAGCAGGGAGCCACTCTCTGTCCACTGCCTTGCTCCCAACTGGGGCAGCACAGGCTCAAGTCACGGTGGTCAGAATCTCACGGCTTAAGGTAAAAACAGATCTTCCCCTTTTCCTCACCACGCCAGAACATTAGACTTCCTCGGGGACAAAGCTTGACCTGTTCCCTCAGCCAGGCCTGAATCCCACAAGAGACTGGAGACAGGCCCATCGGCTCTCATTAGGACCAACCTATCCACTCTGCTGGGGGCTGGGGACAGATAAAAGTCTAGACCCTAGACAGTTACATAGGCAATGACACATGACACTTGACTGGAACTGATATATCTAAATTTATGTGACCAATGTCCCTGGTCACTCTGTTCTTTTTCTTGTCTTTAAATTTTCATTTCATTGTTTTGAGAAGGATCTCACTATATAATGCTACTGCATTTGAACTCACTCTGTAGACCAGGCTGGACCCTGAACTCACAGAGATCCACCTGCCTCTGCCTCCAAAGTACTGGGATTAAAGGTGGGTGCCACCATTCCTGACTACTACTCTTTAAGTCTCAATTCTTGTGCACCCTGAGTAAATATTAAGGTCATACAATATCTTTCCCTGATACTCAAAATTTCAAAGTTAAAAAAGTAGATCAAAGATGATAAGAGTTTATGCTACTTGCCAAATTGCCTTTGATGTATAATGTATATAAGGGTACCAAATCCACCTGGCTTTACAATATTTATTATTATTACTATCATCATCATCTTTGTTATTCTTATTGTTATTACAGCATTGAAGATCAAGGCTGGGTCATCTACACGAAGGAGTGAGTGAATGAACTGCGGAGCCCCCACCCCATTTTTGGTTAAACATGTAAGGTTTTTTGTTTTGGTTTTTTTCTTTTGGTTTTTCAAGACAGGGTTTCTCTGTGTAGCCCTGGCCATCCTGGGCCAGTCTGGCCTCTAAATCAGTGATTTGCCTGCCTCTGCCTTCTGAGTGCTGGGCTTAAAGGTGTGAGCCAGCACCGCCTAGCACACTTTACCCCCTTTTAACCTATATTTGTAAGCCTGAGATGAGAGGTACAGAGGGTAAGGGCAGGGTTGGGGAACCCATGGTCATAGGGAGTGTGCGGGCGAGGGCGCTACCATTTTCCGTAGGCTCTGGAAAGCCACCTGACAGCTCCATGCTCTTAAAGGTGAGAAGAGCACCAGGGATGGTCCAGTTGGGGAATGCTTGCCTGCCTTCTTCAAGGCTCTGGATTAAATCAAATCCTCTGTGCAAGTGGGGAGGGGAAGGGGAGGGCGAGAAGGGAGTGAGGAGATGGAGCAGGGAAGTGTTGTGGACCATTATTTTGTTTAACCATGTAGAGATGTGCTACATTTGTTTAATGATGTAAAGATGTGTTGCATTTGTGTCACCTTGCCTGCCTAAGGCACCTGCTTAGTTTAATAAACAGGGGTAGGAGGGGCTGTCCTGCAGAGAGAATAAGGAGGAGGAGAAATCTAGGCTTCAGAATGGAGGAGAGAACAAGGAAGAAAGCCAGGGACATGCCTGGGGCCAGAAGCCAGGCAGCTACTAGCCGAACAGACTGGAGAAGCAGTGAAAATAAGATATACAGAAAGGAGGAAAGAAGGGAGGGAGGGAGGGAGAGAAGTCCGGAGGTAAGACAGATGAAGAAAATCAGGGTAAGTCATAAGAGCTAGTGGGTCAGGCGTAAGATAAGGCCAAGCATTCATAACTAATAACAAGTCTGCATCATGACTTTGGAGCCTAAAAGAAAGAGTCTGGTACAGGGGAGAGAGGGGGATGGGGGAGAGGGGAGAGAGGAGAGAGAGAAAGAAGGGAGGAGGGGGAGGGGGAAGGAAGGAGGAGAGGTGGGGAAGAGACTAGGGTCCTCTTCATAGGTTTGGAAGATACACTTTGGATAGTATGTGTCTGAAGACACAGACGCAGGCCTGAGGGCTGGCTCACATGGATGATGGATCAGCCTTTGCTGATCTCCAGAGGACCAGAGTTCAATTCTTAGCACCAACATCGGGCTGCTCACAACAATTTCTAACACTAGCTCCAAGTAAATGATCCACACCCTCTTCTTGGCACACAGACACACTTTTTATTTTTTTTTTAAAGGCACAAACTCATTCAATGTTTCCTTGATATTTTTCCCTATGGTTTCGCACAAACTCATTCAATGTTTCCTTGATATTTTTCCCTATGGTTTCTGGACTAGAAGCTACTCTCGTCTGTTTGGCAAGCCCTTTTAATATTATAGTTTGGTTCAGTTTTTAGGGTATATTAAAAAAACATTTTAAATGCTTATCTTTTGGTTAGATTGACATTACTTTGGCATATTGAATAAAAAGTGCATTGGCCACATATTAAGTTTTCTTGATTGCACGTTCAATTCTTACACATAAAAGGGTATGCTTCTGGCTTCCAAGTACCTTTCAAGTTGGGACTGTACTGTTTGAACAGGACAGACCCTTGTCGACTACTGCTGCATCGCAGGAGTCCCTCCTCACAGGTCCAGAGGTGCCTTTGACATGTGCGTTTGTCACGAGCCCAGGTGCCTCACTCACTTGGGTTCCCCGAGACCACAGAGCATCCTGATATATTGTCACATTTACTTGAGTCAATGAAGAGGTGACTGTGAAAGTTTAAAGGAAACCTGTACTTTAATAGTGACCTAACAAATGCCCCTGTCCAGCAAAGCTGCATTCCTCAATGCCATGAAGATGAATATGGTTTCCCTAAGGTATCATCAGAAGATATCCACCAACAGGGTTGGCAAGACATCTGCAGGTCAGGCCAGGCACACCCAACCAGGCCACTTTGATGATGATACATCTGTCCAAACTGCCCTTCCAGATTCATGGAAGTCTCCCAGAACAGATGCCCCTCACCTCAATACCCTACCAGCTCAGTAACCTGCAAGAAGACAGAAGGCATGATGTCTGTGAGAACAAAGTAAAAATGAGCATTTGTTATTATCAGTGTCTCATCCCATCCCCACTCAAACTGAGGTGACATACAAATGAGAGATGGATAACAATTATAACAATTTGAGAGTAATTTTTGAACATGTCTGAAGATCTGTTTGAAGGCCATCACTAAGGCACATCATTTCTCAGCCAGCAAAAGAACTAAACATAGAGAAGCTCTGTAGCCACACTGATCCTGGACTACCCCCTACCCCTTTGTGTTTTGGTTTTTAAAATCCTTAATTAGTAGCTTGGGTTAGTAAATAGTAGTCGCTTGCTGGTGGGGGGTACCATCTGTTTGCCATTTGACTCTTATTTTTAGAATTTGTAAGAAGAATAAAAGCTAAGTTAGGGGTTCCCATTACAGTCAGTTACCTACCCTAGAGGAAGCCAGAAAGAGTTGGCAAAGCAGGAGAACACGTCGCTGCCCTCCCTGCCAAGGGAGAGGTGACTCACCTGGGAGGAGGCTCCACCCAGGCAGGAAAACCCTTCACGCTTGCGCGTTTCGTCAGCCCTGCACCTGCTGGGATCTCCTAGCTGGCATGAACTCTGTACAGTCACCTGGTGTCCCCAGCACAGGACACCCTGAGGCCTTTTTCCTACTCAGTCAGATGCCAGCAGGTGTGGCCAGCTTCAGTTACAGAGCGAATAACAAAAGCAGCTTCACCTCCCCTGCTGCATCGCATTGAGCTCCTCAGACTGCTGACAGGCCACAGAGGGAGGTTGCGTAAGCTCTGGACCAACCCTTTTGGATTTACCACTCCAGAAATGAAAACTCTGCCTCTTTGATGGCCATCTGTGTGGTTCTGTACTCACTGCTGGTCCATCCTTACCATTCCTGTCTTTCTTGCACATCTGTGGCATTTCTAACAAAGACTCACAGGGTCATCACACCCCTCTGCTTTCGGAAATGACACTGGGAGAGATACACACTAATGTATTCATAGGGAACAATGACATCCTCAACCATTGAGGCACAGCATAGGACATTCTTCCTATCCCATCCTCCTTTCTCTTAGAGACTCGCTAACTAGTGGATACCAAGTTGAACTCAAGTGTTCTTATCATGTCCAAATTCCTCTGCTAGCAGCTGACCACCTGTGTTTATCAGGAAATGCTGGCCTCCTTGTTTCTGCCATCTGGTTATTCAAACATTTCAACCCATGATTTACATGTGCTCATTAGGAGGCTTCCTCCATTCAAATGCATTGCTGCCAAGGAAGATCTTTTATTTTTCCATAACCTAGAGATTTAGTTGAAATGGCCAGGTAAGAAAACTGAAAATTTCCAGGGAAGAAAGTCAGGCAGCATACTTATGTGGGTGTCCCCAGCTTGCCTTTCCCTATGGAAACGTGTTAGGTGGAGCCCAAGTCTACCATCAACCAGTGAATTCATCTCCAACTTTAGTTTGTTGTGGTTCTTTCTGGTATGCAGAGGAGATGTGAGGAGACCAGAATCCTCCAAGTGGATTGGCTATGTCTAGCACAAACCCTGGCACCCAATCACAGGGTCCTTAAATCTAACAGGCTCATGGGGTATCTGGAAGACTCAGGCAGGTGTCCTTCAGGAACAAGACTGTGGTCATAGGGAACATGACCGTTGTTCATGCTACATCTGAAAACAATAAAAAAAAAAAAAAAAATGGATCACACTAATGAAAGAAGGTCTGCAAAGAGATAAACTTTGTGTGTCTTAATTGGGTAACATACTTTTTATTTTCCTATTAAAATTGTTCCCTACCCAGGCATGATAGCACATTCCTGTAATACCAGGTAGAGGCAGCCAGGTGAAGTCCAGCCAGCCTCTACTACATAGCAAGTTCAAGGCCAGCTTTGGCTACAGGAGTTCAGCCAGCCTCTGCTACATAACAAGTTCAAGGCCAACCTTGGCTACAGGTGAGCTTGTTTCAATAAAACAAAATGTGTTTCCTGTGAACTCTTTGCAGCGTTCCAAGTGGAAGCTTGTAGAACTCCATTTTATCATTGTAGTATATTCTCATTACAATTGAAATTATAAAAGTGACACTATAATGACAGAATGAAGACAGTGCTTGCCTGGAGCCGGGGGTAGATGGAGGAGTTGACAGTAAAGAGCAGGGGAACACTTAGGGGATGGAGACAGTCTCTATCTTGAGCCCGGTGGTGTTTACATGGACACCATACTTGATGAACGTCACTGAACTGTGTAATAAGCTGACCCTCATTGTGTGTGAATTCTACCTCTGTGATAGGAATGTTCAGAAAGTCTGACGCTTGAGAGGTAGTTAAATAAAGCCATACCGGTGGGGTGTACTATATTTACAAACAATAGCAAATTCCTTCGGGGAGGGAGAGAGGAAGCACAGAACTAAAAGGGATGTTTTGTTAGTTTCAAAGCAGGATGTGAGCAAACGTGATCATGTCCGCCTGCTGCAATTGTACTTAGCAGCCCCATAATCGTTTTCAGAAGGTAATTTTGGTATTTTATAGATTATTGGAGAGCAACTACATCCTGTTTCCTGGAATGCAGGAAGGGCTGGGGTCACCTCACAACACACACAAACAGCACAATCCATAGGTCACTCAGGATGGGCCATCTTGGAATGCAACTGGTGATACCAGCCTTGGAGAAAATGATCTGATCTTTTCCGATTGTCCGTTGCTAGCTTTGGGGGTTCAAATTCCACAGAGCGAGTGGTTTGTGTGTCTTAGTTATTTTCTTCTTACTGCAATGAAATGTTCGACCAAAGCAGCTAAGGAAGAATGTTTTTGGCTCAGTTTTTAGGTACACCTCATCGAGGTGGGGGAAGCCACAGTGGCCACACTCAGGGGCCAAAGTCCAACGCTCATTCTCAGCTCCTCTTTCTAGTTTTTCCAGGACCCCCAGCCCACTTCAGTTAACTTAATCAGGAAGCACCTCATAGACTTGCCTAGAGGTTTGTCTCCTGGTTGATTCTAGATCCTGGCAAGTTTGCAACTGATACCAACCATCATGCTAAAGACAGTTTGCATGTTATTATAGTGTCAAGAAGTATTGTCCTGATGCCCCATAATGTGCAAGTTTTGGGCATTAGTTAAACTAAAAAATAGGAGCTTGTGAGCATTAGTTAAAATAAGCTAAAAAACAAAACAAAAACAAACAAACAAAACAAACCCCAGGCTGGTGAGGTGGCAAATCATCTGGTGCACAGGCACAGGAGCCTGAGTTTGGGCGTGCAGCATCCAGGTAGCAGCTGAGAACAGTGGGACATGTCTATAACCCTAGTACCAGATTCTACCTCTGTGATAGGAATGGGATGGGTGTGGAAGTGAGGTCGTACAGAGACCCATAGGTCCCAGAAGATCCCCAGGAATTTGCTAACCAACCTGTGTGGTTAAAATGAAGGGATCCAGGTTTAGTGAAAGAATATTTTAGAAAATAATATGGACAGGAATTGAGGGAGACAGCTATACTGAATTCAGGTCTCCTTGCATACAGGCACAATGGTTTTAAAAAGACAGAGAGTAACTGGGTGTGGTGGCACACACCTTTAATCCCAGCACTCTGGAGACAGAGGCAAGCAGATCTCTGTGATTTCAAAGTAAGCCTGGTATGTAGAGTAAATTCCAGGACAGATAAAAGTTACACAGTGAAACCCTGTCTCAAAAAAATGAAAAAATAAAAGTAAAAGAAACAGTAATAAAAAAAAAGCCAGTAAAGATGGAAAACATCTGGGTACTGTATGGTATTATATTGTCTTTGTATCGTTTGACTGCTGAGGAAATAACAGCAACTGTGAAAACAAATGCTGCTGGATCAATCCAATTTATATATTTTAAAAATGCTTTGACTTCAAAATTTAAGTCCAAGAACAGGTTACTGGGGAAAAGGATTTCTATTTTTGTTTCCACAGAAAATGAAAAGCTGTGGATTTCTTCCAGACTAACATGGTTTGATCAAGCAAGATCCCCTGAAGCAGTGTCCATGGGACAATGCAGTCTTGCAGACCACTACAGCTAGGATTTCTGCGTCTTCTTAGGATTCTTATTTGATAACTGTTGTGTGATATATTTTGCTATGCTAAGGTTAAAACCTTTCTTTTTATTTTAGACAGAAAAGAGGAGATGATGGGAGATGTTATTCTGTAAATATGTTTCTCTTATTGGTTAATGAATAAAAGCACTGTTGGCCAATAGGAAAGCAAGATAGGCGGGACTAGGAGACAAGGAGGATTTGAGGAAGTAGTGAGGAGGAGTCAGCATGTAGAGACTGAAGAGGACAGAGGTCTGGGCCCACTCTCCGGTAAGATGAGACCATGTGGAAATACTTAGATTAATAGAAATGGGTTAATAATTAAGACAGAGCTAGCTGATAAGAAACTAGTACCTGGCCAACAGCATTATATCAAATACAGAGTCTCGGTATGTTAATTGGGGCTGGCATGGGGGTAGGTCCGGCAGCGGGGAAAAACTAACATATGCACATATATATACAATATACACACACTAATAATAATAATAATAATAGTAATAATAATAATAATAAGGATCATAAAATCACCACCCTCTTATCCATAGCCATTACATCCATTCACTCAACAACAACAAAATTCTGTATTGTGATGGAAGGCCTGGAGTAGCACAGTAGGTGGATGTTAGTTCTATCTGTCTGATGAGAGTCTAGCTCTGGGGAAATGAAGGAAACAATGTTTTGATTTTCTTGTATTATACAGAGGCTGGCCAAGAAGGCACATGTTATAAAAAGCAATGCACCTGCTCTAGGAATAGGAAGGGACAAGGATCCTCCTCCATGGATAATTTAATGGCAGCGGGAACAAAGGATGTCACTCGGGAGCCCTTGTTTGAAAGGATGGACCTTAGTCCCCTCCCCCAAATCCGTGTACACTATGTGTCCCAGGAAATTCTAGCTTTGTTGAGGACTCTCTTAAATGAGCACATACTTGGGAACACAAGCATTAAGCAAAAGTGAATGTTTGGCTGGAACTTGCTGTATCCACATCTGCCATAATTCTAGTTTATTACAAGGGGTCAGCTGCCACAGTGAATAGAGCCCACTGGGTAGTAATCTTGCTTTCTATTGGAACTCTCCTTGAACTTTTAACTAGAAGTAACAGGCTCACAGCAAATTTTCTGGGACTAAGCTTCCTCATGTGGTAAAGGCCACATACCGTCAAGGATGGGAGAATGGCCCCAGCAGCCTGTCTTCCTGCTTTCCTCTTCAGAGGCTCGCTGCAAATATTGATTGCTCCCCTTGCCATTCTCTCCTCAGTGACTATGCTTATCTTCCCACCCTGAGAACATAGCCACTAGTATACTGCTAGAACTCATTTCTTGGGAATGCATTTCATGGAAGGAACATCGGAAAGGATCTGATGAAATGCCACATTGATTGTTATTACCTTGTGAAGTATGGACAGGTCTTATGCTTCCTGGAGATGTTTTTATTATACTTTATTAAGTGTGTGTGTGTGTGTGTGTGTGTGTGTGTGTGTGTGTGTGTGTGTGGTCATGCCATGGTGCTTGTGTGGCAGTCAGGGGATGGTTTGTAGGAGTCAGTTCTCCTTCTACTATGTCTGTCTGTCTTTTTTGATTCCTTCTGAAATGAGACAAAGACAGGGTTTCTCTGTGTAACAGTCCTAGCTGTCCTGGAACTTGCTCTGTAGACCAGGCTGGCCTCTAACTCATAGAGATCTGCCTGCCTTTGCTTCCTGAGTGCTGGAATTAAAGGCACGTGCCACCCATCAACTCCTGGCCTACCATGTGTGTTTTAGGATTGAAGTAAGGTCATCAGGCTTGGCAACAAGCACCTTTTCCCACTAAGCCATCTCACCAGCCCTGTGGAGGCTTTTAGGCTGGGCTATTTTACCTTAAGCCATAAGTTGTGGTACAGTTCCAGATGGAGTATTACCTAGGATGCATAAGACCCTGGGATCTATCCCTGCCATTCCCCAAACCACCCTTCCTATAGCCACTATTCTATGGCTGTGAAAAGAAACATGACCAAAGAGCTCTTACAACAAAAAGCATTTAACTGAGGCTTGTATCTAGCGTCAGAGATTTAGTCCATTATCATCATGACAGCATGCAGGCAGGCGTGGTGCTGGAGAAGTAGCTGAGCGCTGCATCCTGATTCACAGGCAGCAGCAGCAGAGAGAGAAAGACCTGGGCTAGGTGTAGGCTTTTGAGACTTCTGAGTCCACCCTGTGACACGCTCCCTCCAACAAGGCTATACCCCCCAATCCTTCTCCAATAGTGCTACTCCCTAGTGACTAAAAATTTGAATATATGAATGAGCTTATGGAGTGCGTTCTTATTAAAATCACTACACCATCCAAAGGTAGAATGTAGGTGATGATAACTTTTTTTTTTAAAAAGTCTGCAGCCCTGGGGAAGGAAGAAGCCTTCCTGGCATTAGGGAAGACTGTGGCACTTTCTCATGGGCTGCAAGGACCTTCACCCACGGCACCCCCCTGGAGAGTGTGGAAACACTTGTTAAAGATGTAGATTTGATTTTGCAGTCACTACAGCTCTTAGAAACCACCGCCCCCCCCCCTTCTCCTATACTCTGTAATTCTCTATATGCTGTTGAATTTTCTGGTCAGCGTTCTTGGCTCAGTCTCAAGATCTGCTTTCAATGTGAAGGCCCTGGATAAGCACCTCCTTTACAGCCATTCCCACAACACTTCTGGTTTCTAAAGTGATGTTATAAACTGTCAAGTGACTCAGAAATCCCAGGGACAGGTCCTGATGGAGTGCAGAGGGAATGGATGACTTCACTGGAGGCTGACCCAGGGAAGGAGGCACATCTCTCATCGCCTTGGCAGTGCTCCTGGCCTCACAGGAGCTCCTGGAAGTGATGTGTGTGCAGGCCTGGCTCACATCTGGCTGATCCATCCCTCAGTTTGGCTCAGACTCCTAAGGGAGGGGCGAGAAGAGAATAATCAGGTGACCAAGGAGCTCATCCCTCTCCCATGGAGAAAACAGGAACCTGTCATCCCTGGGGAAACAGACTCAGACACCCTCAGCATCTTTCTCACCGGCATCCAAGGAGACTGCCACCACCCGCATCTCCCCGGACAGTCCTTTCTGAAGCCAACCGGCAAACTCCATGTTCACCTACCAGCTCAGTGGCTACTCAGGGCCAATGAGGTCCAGCTGCTCTGTGGTGGCTGTGACACTCTGCAGCTGTAGCTGGAAACTCATCTGCATTGGATCTCACCAGATGATTCTGCTTGACTGCCTACTTCACCTTCCAGCATTAGAACCAACAGGCCACTGCCATGCCAGGAGGGGACACATCTAAACAGAAGAATCTGCAGCCTGAGACTCAGTAGCAAACAGATTTATGGAGAAAGAATCTTGACCAGCGGTTCTCAACCTGTGGGTTGAACAACCCTTTCACAGGGGCTAGCTAAGACCATCCTGCATATCAGATGTCTACATTAAGATGCATAGCAGTAGCAAAATTAGTTATGAAGTAGCAACAAAAAGAATTCTATGATTGTGGGTCACCACAACATGAGGAACTGTATAAAATGGTCACAACATTAGGAAAGTGGAGGACCACTGATCTTGACAGAACCATAAGGAAGGCCAGGAAATCAGGCCCAGAGCTGCCACAGTTGTAGGGTGGTACTCAAGCCCTCCTTCCCATTCTACAAAGACAGGTGCTGCTGACACCTCGATGGTGAGATGAGATGCCAGTACCAATTTGGCTGCCCCAGAGCTCTCAAGAGTCACTCCACTGACCCTCAAAAAGGCACCTCTGCTCACATAGGGGCCCCTCACGGGTAAGAGTAACATGTCTGTGACCTACCTGTAAAACATCTGGCCTGGAAGTCCCTAAAAATAGGAAGAGCAGTCATAAATAGGCCACATGCTTATCTCCTCATTTTAGTCACCGTGACCTGAAAATGGACAGGTCCTTTCTAGAGAAAGGCATGATTTTTGCATCTATCCTACACACATGCCCCTAAATACTTCAAATCATCTCTAGGTAACTTCTAACGCCTAACTTGCTATAACTCCTAACCCCATAATTACTGTGCTGCATGGGTCAGGGTAAATGACAAGAAAAAAGTCTACCCACTTTCAGCACAGATAGCATTTTTAGTTCATGTTATTTTTGGTCTGTGATAGTTTGAACCTCCAGCCAGGGAACCCACAGGTAGAACTTTCTCTCTCTCTCTCTCTCTCTCTCTCTCTCTCTCTCTCTCTCTCTCTCTCTCTCTGTGTGTGTGTGTGTGTGTGTGTGTGTGTTTAAAACTTACTCTGTTGTTTCGAGAACAGGTAAGAGTATACAAGTGCTGTTGCCATTTTCCTGTCACCTGAGCACAAATCCAGTGATTTTAAACAGCATACATTCATTCTCTTACAGTTCTAAATGCCATCATTTTTGAACCAGTCTTACTGAGTTTTAATGAAGGTGCTCACAGGCTGGCATCCCTTCTAGAGGAGAATCTGTCCCCTTGTTTTCTCAGCTCCTTGTAGCTCACAGCCCCTCTTTGTTATCTGATGTCCTGTCTCCATCTCACAAGGACACTCTCCCCAGGGTGATCATGTCACCCCCAGAACATTGATTGGGCATACCTGCAGTCCCTTTTGCACACCAGGTAGCATAGTCCCAGGTCCCAGGGATTTATACCATGGGTGTATTTAGGACCAATATTCAACTACAGCATGTCTCAGGGAACAGCCAGCTGGCTGGCTGCACAAAGGCCTCTGTCCTGGTGACCACCTCCATCCTTTTTGCCAATATCCCAAAGTAAGATTGATCAAACTAGAGTACTGTGCTGACTAGGGTTTGTCAACCTGACACAAGCTAGAGTTACCTGGGAAGAGGGACCCTCAATTGGGAAAATGCCTCCCACAGATTGGCCTGTGGGTAAGCCTTTGGGAGCATTTTCTTGATTAATGGTTAATGTGAGAGGCCCCAACCCTTTCTGTGTGGTGCTACCCCTGAGTAGGTGGTCCTGAATTATATAAAACAGAACTGAACAGGACGGGAGAGATGGCTCAGTGGTTAAGAGCACTGGCTGGTCTTTCAGAGGACCTGGGTTCAATTCCTAGCACCTACCAGTACACACAAAATACAATTAAATAAAACACACACACACACACACACACACAGAGAGAGAGAGAGAGAGAGAGAGAGAGAGAGAGAGAGAGAGAGAGCTGAACAAGCCATTAGAAGCATGCCAGTAAGCAGCCCTCCTTCGCAGCCTTTGCTTCCTGCCTCCGAGTTTCTGCCTTGAATCCCTGTCATGCCTTCCCTGCTCCATGGACTGTGACCTGAGAGATGTAAGATGAAATAAACTCTTTCCTCCCAAGGCCACTTCTAGCCATGGTGTTCTGTCTCAGCTACAGAAGCCCTAGGCCAGTGCCAAGTGATCTGCTTAGTCCTTTACAAAGGCCCCTTTCTTTAAGAGGGAGGAGTTTCTAGCATTCTGACGCCGTGTATGACCACTGAGCATCAGTGCTGGGAGTCTTCACTGGAGGTGGGATGTTGGAAGGTGCCACATCTCCAGCACTTGGGAATGCACACAAGAACAAAGACTGTCAGCTTGCTATGTATTAAAACTACAAAGGTTCTAGAGGACACGGTCTGATGGAAACTTTCTCCCCTTGTGGTTTGCCTGTTACCTACCCGAGGACCAGATAAGATGTTCGGGGGCTGGCAGATTCTGGAGTCACACCCTGGACCTCAGAAGAAGGGGAGCTGTATTTTTGGGGGTGCTTCTTCAGCTGGCAGCTCTTAGGCTCACATGACCCAAATATGAGTGGCAGGTTACAATGGAGACATAAGAAAGGAGATGCACAGCTTCCAGGGCCTCCCACGCACAGCCCAGCTTTCCAGAAAGCACCACAGAAAATGTAGCCTAGACAATAACACACTCTTCTCAGGGCCTGACTACTCTTCCCCTAGTTTGAAATTATACTTTGTTCCTGACAATTCAAAAATGTGAGAAAAGTCTGTGAGTGTTTCCCCTGCGCTGGCTCCTGGTGGTGACCTCTTAGCCCACTTAGCCGACCTTTCACAGGAGCTTTACTTCCTGGAAGCATCATCCCAGATCCTTAGGGAAACTGCCCCTTTGCTGTCTCAACTGGATCTCCCACCTGAACATTGAAAGCTTAAAGAGAGCCCACGGAGACAGGCCCAGTTAAACAGGAACAGGCGCCTCCCTGTGTTCCTATAGAGAGGTCTCAACAAAGGGTACCAGCTCCCTCTAGTGGCAAAAAAGCTGTCTCTTGTCCTGGCCAAAAACAGACGGGCGGAAAAAGTCAGTCTCCCAATGATCCTGGACTGCCACCTGTCTAGGACCAGGAGGAAAATGTGTACCACTTGTGCCTCATTACCACTGGTGACTTTAGGATGCATCGCCACTGTGTGAGATAATATGTATGTTTTCACAACAATCACCTTCTCGTGCTTCATTACTTCTCAAAGAGGTTAAGCCCTCCAGCACTCTATTCACACTCATGAACATAGGACCTGTAGACATACTGTGAGATATGTAGTGAACCTAGTAAGGATCCAGGTCCTCTCTAGGGGACTCACACAGCTTTGGTAGGATAGTTGTCCCGGAGAAGTAAATTAGATGCGGGGAGACATACAGCTGCTAACTAAGCTGTTCGCCCAGTGAGGATGCCAACCCCACTGACCTTAAATAAGAGAGAAAATGTACTCCCATGGTACACACCAGGGAGGGAATCGTAGAAACGAAGTGCCTACTTAGCATTTGAAAAGGACACCTTGAATAATTCACTAAGATGGTCATTATTAAAGAAAGAAAAGAAAAGAAAGACAGAAGAAAGAAAAAGGAATGAAAGAAAAGAATGAAAGGAAGGAAGGAAAGAAAGAAGAAAGGAAGGAAGGAAGGAGAAAAAGGAAGGAAATCAGTGCTGGTGAGATGGGAGAAACTGGAGCCCAGTCCACTGTTGGTGGCAGTATGGCTGTTCCTCAAAAATTAAAAACAGTATCACTGTAAAATGCGGCTATTCTATGTCCCGGCATAGAACTACAAGAGTTGAAAGCAGGGTCTCAGATATTTGCTCATGTGTACTCGAAACAGTGTTGTTTACAATAGCTAAGACATGGCAGACTCAACTGTCCATCCATGGGTAAATAGGATAAAGGGTTCTGTGTATCCATACAATGGAAGACTATATGACTTAAAAAATGATAAAGTTCTGATCTATACTACATGTAGCAACCCCGAGCACAATATCATGCAGGAATCAACATATGTAATACACATAATCACTAAAATCATGTAGAGAGTAGAATGGTGGTTGCCAGGGTCTGGAGGAAAGGGAGGGGACTTCAAATAGTTCCTTACCCAGTTTCACTTTACAGAGTTTCAGTTACCCAAGTCAACTATCACACACACACACACACACACACACACACACACACACACACACACACACACCACGTGGAAAATGCCAGAAATAAGTTTATGTTTCAAATGACTCTCCATTCTGAGTAACATGACACAATCTTGCACTGTCTCACTCTGTGCAGCCCAGATATCACACCCCTTTGACCTGCGTGTCCATGCTGTATATGTTACCCTTCCCTGCCTAGCAGCCCTCTCAGTTTTACCAGATCAACTGGCCCGGTACCACCATGTTTGTGTTCCAGGGAGCTTATCCGATTTACCAATGACCTCAAAATCCAGTAACAGTAATAAGAAGAAGGCACCAGTGTTTAAACACCCAAGGACAGATTACCTCTGATTGTTCATGGCTCATGGATATCTACATGATACTGTTTCACCCATAGGTGCTGGGAATTGAACCTGTGTCCCCTGGAAGAGCAGTGGGTTATAAAATTAGAAAAGAAAAGAAGTTAGGAGGGGTGTGCCGTTGGATGAGGAAGAGACAGGAGTTAGGGAGGAGTGGGGAGTGGACCCGATCAAAGTACATTGTATACCTGAATCAAATTATCAAAAAGCACATAAAAATATTATTGATGCGAATAAATAGATAGATGGCTCTTAACCATTGGGCAATCACTCCAGCCCCAAGCACAGGGAATTTAAAAATCTCTCTGTACTTTCTGCTCATTTTTTTTTTTTTTTTGTGTGTGTGTGTGTCCTACAATTTAATACTTTAGAAAGTTCTAGATGGTGGTGATGGTGTTACACCGTGAATCCTCTTACAACCATGGAGACTGTGCCTGAAAGTGGCTAAACGATGATGTAATCTTATTTCATGTTATTATTATTGCTACAATTAAAAAATAAATAGAATACCCATGATAGTGGTACACACCTGAAATTAAAGTAATTGGGATGTGGAGAAAGAGGGAGAGGGAGAGGGAGAGGGAGAGAGCAACAAGCATGCAACAAGTATGGAAAGAATGAATGTTGTTTCCAATGGAGTCATCAAAAACAAACAGAAGAAAAATGGGTCAGAACTGGATTTAAGTTAGGGACCAGACACACCTGCACACTTAGAAATACCACAAAGAAGTTACAGTAGCATTTCTTTATATTTTAAAGTGTTTTATGTAAGCCAAAAATATCATTTGACTATCAAAATAAAAACATAAGAGCATAGTGAGAGAATAGTTTTCAGGTAAAGTCAGAAAATGTGTGCAAGCATGAGTTAAAAAAATAACCAAACAAACCAAAAACCCAGAGGCTAATCCAGAAGCATGGTGGCACATACCTTTAACCCTAGTACCCAGAGGCAGAAGCAGGCAGATCTCAGTAAATTCGAGGCCAGCCTGGTCTACAGAGTGAGTTCCAGGACAGCCAGACTGTTACACAGAGAAACCCTGCCTCAAAACAAAACAAAAACAAAAACAAAACAAAACAAAAATCAGAGGCTAGAAAACATTTTAGGACTTTAGCTCTGAAAGGAACATTCTGGTATCTTGGAGGGGCAAATCAGAGATGGAGGGACATGTGTGTGTGTGGAGATATAAGGAACTCAACTCGGCCTGTGATCTGGGCAGATCTCAGTTACCGTTCATTCTGCTGCCTGTCTGTCTGTCTATCCAGCCGTCCATCTATTCATCTACTCATATCAACATTTTTATTCATTTTGTGATAATTTTGACAAATGTACTTTGATCAGGTCCACTCCCCGCTTCACCCTAACCCCTGCCTCCTCCTCACCCAACAGCACCCCACTCCTAACTTTATTTTCTCTTCTTTTTCTTTTCGAATTTTGTAACCCATGAGTCCACTCAGGCCCCCTCCCCCTCCGCTCCTGTTCTTAGTTCTGGGAGAGGGAAATCAGGACCACTTTAGATTTTGTTCCCTTGTCCCTGGGAGGTTCATGCTAAACTGGCTTGGACAATTCTTTGCCAAAAGCAGGCTTTACAAGGAAGTAGTGTGTGGAGGGGTCTAGAAGATTCATGAGTCTTACCAAAGTTAGTCTAAGCGAAGAACCTTTGTCAGTACCAACTAACCACATACATTTACATGTCTGCTGGTAAAATGTCCCAAGAATCTGCAGCGTGTCCTCCTTAAAATCCTCACAGGTGACAAATCTTTGTCCTTTCTGGGACAGATTGGGTTTCGGACCAAAAGTTACTCAGAACCAACTGTTACAAGGTAGGAAATGAAGCTGATTTCCCCTCATGGGGGTTATATGTTGAGTCAGATAGCAATTTTAAGAGAAGGAATCCAAAAGTGTTCTGGGTACTGTCCCAGTGATTAAAGAGAAGGTAAAATTTGGCAGCATTCATATTCAGGTTATTCTAAAATCAGTGTGTGTGACTCCTCTTTATCTGTTTAGCTCAAGGATAAAGTCTGGGTACCAAAAACTTATCACTTAGATAACCCTAGTAGGCTCTGGCAACTCCTGTCTCAAAGACTTCCAACTAATCCCAGGCCTTCATTTCAAGTGCTAACTGAAGTCATTCACTCAATAACCATTTCAAGGCTCTATAATCCAACATAATACTCCACAGGCATCACAAGATGGCGTGCCATGCCTGTGAGGGTCCTTTCCTATTCTTCCCTGCCATCATCTGTTTTGCCTTCTCTCAAACATTCCAAGGACTATAGTTTGTTTTAATAATGATGGGACACAAGCCCATTTTCGAGTTGTATTCATCAGCTTGAGGCCATTTAGAGGAAGAAATGATGTGCCGGGAGGGAGATATAGGTGCCCGTGGGCACTCCCAAGCGCTGTCTGGGGCTTTGCTGTCAGTGCTCCTCTTGGCTGAGGAAGCAGGCACTCAGCAGCAAGGGGCACAGAGGGGACTGAAAGAAAAATGACAGTCTTTTTGTGTGTCATTGAAAGCCATGGTTTCCCCTCCAAGAGCATTCTGGATGGATTAAAGAGAAACACAGGGACACACACATACACACACACACTTAAGAAATAAATGAAATAACATTTCCCAGATTCCTGGCTTGGCAAAAATTCTTTCATCTTAGATTGCAAGGGGACTAAAACAAAAGGCAAGCAAATAAAAGATAAAATGAGCACTTAAAATTTTTATTGGTCAATTTAAGATACCACATATTTACAATGGGGAATAAAAGGAGGGAAGGAACCCAGGAATATGTATCCCAGTTTGCTTTCTGTGTTTATTTTAAGTAGCAATTTTAAACTATATATATATAAATTATGCATTATATAAAATATGTATATAAATTATATAAAAATATAAAACACACAGACTTTAGATACATAGTGCAGTGAGTTTGGATGTATCATATACTCTGACAAAGCATACCACAATTCTATCACCCCAAAAGTTCTGGGTATCCTTTGCCCACTCTGAGTTCACTAAATACCTTAAATTAAAATGACTACTTTTTTTGTTTTGTTTTTCGAGATAGGGTTTCTCAGTGTAGCCCTGACTATCCTGGAACTTGTTCTGTAACCAGGCTGGCTTTGAACTCTCTGATCCACCGCTGTGCTGGGATTAAAGTTGTGTGCTCCCACTGCCTGGCCTTTTTTTTTTTTTTTTTAAGGCAAGGTCTAATGTATCCCAGGCTGGCCTTGAACTTGCTATGTAGCTAAGAATGACCAGGATTACACACATGGTACAGAGGATCAAACCCAGTAATTCCTACATGTTAGGCAAGTACACTATTGAGTTACATTCCTCAGCCCCACAACGACAATTTTATGCTCTGTGAATTTCACAGTAATTAAAGGAGAAATAAAGCTACTGAGATACTATGACAAATTGTTGACAATTTCAAATCACTCCACAGTTCCCAGATCCTGTGATCACAACCCCCCCACATTGTCTGGTCGTAGTGCAGTTTTATCCCCCTTCCCATTTACCCAGAACTCCTCACATCTCTGACGCACTCTAGAAAATCAATCAGGAGAATGCTCACGATGTTAGATTACTTTAGACTTTATTTAGACTCCATTTTAAAGTACATGTAACCCGGGGGAGGGGCGGCCGAGCACCCTGAAATTACAAAGCAGATTTCCAACCCCTGTCCCCGTGGCACTGCTAGGCACCTAAGAAAAGAAAAGGCATTACCCAACCTCAAATTTCAATGTAGCGGTCTCCAGGGCGAAATCACTGCGCGGGCCAGTACCTTCTGCACTCTTTGTGTGCCTCTTTAAACCCGGGGGTGGGGGTGCGGGTTGGGGAAGAGCTTGGCACCGCCCAGGGACAGGGGCGGAGCCAGAGCAGTGGGCGGGCCCTACGAAGGCGTGCCCGGGGCGTGGGCGGACCGGGGCAGTGGGCGGGGCCGGCGCTAGCCCTGGAGAGGCGCTCCGCCCGCGGCGTAAACTCTACCCTGCGCCGCGGCGGAGCAGGTGAGCCGAGGGCGGGGGCTGGGTGAGAGTGACCCAGTACCTGTCACTGATCGCGGGTAGCCAGCCGCATGGAGAGCCCGGATGCAACAAGGCCCTTCTTGCGCACGCTCCCGACTGCTGTGGCCGCGGGCCCCTCGGGGTACCCGGGTCTGGGCTCCAGGCTGCGGCCCCGGCGGCGATCGTGGCCTTTTTGGCTGGGGCGAGGAGAAGGCGCCGGGGAGGCGGCAGTGCGGCCGGCCCAGAACTGGGGCTTGGAAGGAGCGTAGGAAGCGGCCCTGGGCCTCTGGCTGCGTCCGGGTGTCCTCAGCGTCCCTTCCTGCCTCTGGAGCCGCAGGCAGGGTAGGCGCCGAGCGAGGTGTTAAAGGGCCAGTGCACGTGGGTCTCACAGCTGTCTTGGCTACGCTACCTAGGACACGAGCTGGTCCACCTGGGATCTGCTACAGATGACAAGGGAGTGGGGACTTCTTGTGTGAGGAGCGGGGCGCAGGACAGGGCTACAGGCTGGCTCTAAGGCTGGAGTTCTGTTACCAGCCGTGTTTGGGTGTTTTTAAGTCTGTTACAGCAGTGGGTAGACGCCCAGAATCAAGCCTTTGAAGCCAAAGGAGCTCGAAAGCAAGATCTAGTTGTCACTGAATTTTACTGATGAAGAAACTGCGCCTAGGGCTAAGGATGCAGCTCTATGGTAGAGTGCTTGCCAAGCATGCGTGAGGCCAGGGAAGAAAAAGAAGGGTGGGGGGAGAACAACTCTCAGAACTAAAATGTGCATTTGCCCAAGGTCTCCTGGGTAAGATACAGTAGAGCTGGGCTTACAGCCCGGTGCCTGGGCCTGTACTGTGCAGACCCAAGCCCTTTGCTAGTTAAAGGAGTTGCCCTAGCATCTCTGCTTAGGTATTTGCCTTTGAAGGGATGAGCTGCTGGTGAAATAATTATATCCATTTACAGATGGAGTATCTAAGTCAGAACAGATGCAGACCAATTTAACTCAAAGTGGACAGCCGTCCACAGAATAGTCTGTTGGGGACAGAGAGACTCCAGCGTTCAGAATGAATGCACCTGATGTCTATATAGTCCCTCTGTGGACTCTGGTGCCTCCCGGGCCTTCAGCCAAGGCTTCTGGCAGTAATTAAAGGTTCTGCATAAGCTGTTCCAGGTGCTTGAGGCTCAGGTTCCCCTTTGGGAGTAGGGTGGCTTTGTGGGAGCCGGGAACAGTATCAGGTCCTGTTTTTCAGCTGATGAAGGGGCCAGCTTCTTGACTTGAGTCCAGAGGTGGCCATCCATCCAGGTTCATCCCATGGCTCCCAGGTCGGTGGTTAGGATCAGGCTGGCAGGAATAGAGAGTCGGGGGTGGGAAAGGTGCAGGATGGATGGATCCATGCCAGGTTCAGAAAATTATGTCCTACTATGTTGACATGCCCAGGCCCCAAATATAGGCTGTACATGTTTGTATGTGGGAATGAATGTTTCTCCTCCCTGAAGTGAGACAGGCCAGGATGAGGGAGGCTGCCAGAGGCTGCCACTTGCTCTGTGTGATGGCCTGGAACAGAGGGTTGGTCTGGCTGTATTCTATCTAGTGGCCCTTCTGTGATTGCTCAAGGCCGATAACACACACTTTACCATGTGAGTTCTCCAGACTTGGCCTCTCTGGCTTGTTGATGTGATAACCATGTGACATGCCCATGTGTTAAGAGTTGGGCATTTATGATAAAAAGCCATTTTGTCCAGTGGTTATCACAGTTATTATAAAAACTTAGTAATGGACCAAAAATATGGCTCAGCAGTTGAGAGCACTGGCTGCCTTCCCAGAGGACCCAGATTCAACATGGAGGGCTTACAACCCTCTCTAACTGGAAATCCAAGCCAGTTTTGGTCTCTGTGAACACTAGGCACACATGTGCTGTGCAGACATACATGTGCTGTACAGACACACATGCAGACAAAATACCTATACACATAAAATATAATTAGGAATTTTAAAGAACTTAGGTAAATAACTTAGCTCATGTCTGTAATTCCAGTGCATAATCACTGAGGCAGGAAGATTGCCAGTGAGTTCAAGGCAAGCCTGAGCTGTGTTGTGAGTTTCAGGCCAACTTGAGCTACATAATGAGACATTGATTTAGAAAACAAACAAAACAAAACACAGGGCAACAATGTAAATCACCATACAAAACTACAGGGATACTGACATGGTTATTTTGACTCTCTTAAAATCAGAGAACCTGAGTTCTGGGGCATTGTGGTTGGGCTGCCCAGCTGTGTGGCCTGTCAGCCCAGGAGTTAGAGATTGTTACATGTATTATCTTTACCTTTGGAGCTGTATACAGTCTTGCCAGGGGACCTCTTATCTGTATCTACACCACTACCCCTAAAGTCTGTGAGGTCTTCATCAGCACCCCCTGAGAACCTGGGAGAAGATAAATTTGCATTTTGAGACAGGATTTTGCCTGTAGCCCTGGTTGGTTTGGTACTCTTTATGTAGCTTAGGCTGGTCTTAAATTAATGCCAATCCCCCTGCCTCAGCTTTTTTCTCCCAGTGCTTTTGATTCTAGACAAGTGCCATCCCTGCAGCTTGGTTTTTGTTTGTTTGTTGTTTTTGTTTTGCCCCCCCCCCAAAGAAACCAAACTCAAGCCAGACATGATTGCACACTCTGAGTTTGAGTAAACCAAAATTCCTGTGATCTCAGCACTTGAAGGTAGAGGCAGGAGGATTCAGAGTTTAATGTTATAATAGTGAGTTCTCCCATTAGAAAATCAAAGCTGAAACAAAAGGGAGAGAGGGGGAGAGAAGAAACCACCACAGCTTCCTTTCTCTCTCCTTCCATCCCCCCCCCCGTGTGTGTGTGTGTGTGTGTGTGTGTGTGTGTGTGTGTGTGTGTGTGTGTGTGTAGGTCGGCCACATGGATCTTCTTAGTGAAACCCTCTGTGGCTGTTTTCAGCTGTTGCTTTGAGGTTAGGCCACTGATCAGCTGGGACCCCACAGATAGCAAATGTTTCTGCTGCTGTTGCCACCTGTCCTGGGACCGTGGCCCCTGGCGAGTGGTGCTCAGACATGCAGTCTCCTCCCCAGGCTTAGGGATGGCATCACTGCCACCGGAATACCTGGGGGAAAGAATGATTCTAAGTCAATCCTCGGGAAAGAGGCATTCGCCAGGAGACCACTCTCTGGAGCCTGTCTATCGGTTGAGAGAACAGGTTGCTTGTTTGTTCATCTTTTCCTTTTTTGTATGGTTTTTTTGAGACAGGGTTTCTTTGTGGAACATCCCTGGCTGTCCTGCAATTTGCTTTTGTAGACCAGGCTGTCCTGGAGCTCACAGAGATTCCCCTGCCTCTGCTTCCCGAGTGCTGGTATTAAAGGTGTGTGCCACCAATGCCCACCTTGTTTCATTCATCTTTGCAGATGAAGGAATCTAAAGGCTTCCTGCTTTCCTGTTACACCTTAGCGAGAAACTTCCTCATGTTTTTAAAAATAAAAGTATTACATACTTATTCTAAAAACATGTCTTTAAAAAGACACCCCTTTGCCCTCTGCAATAGCTGCTCTGGGTACCTGCAGGTATTTCACAGTTGGGGTCTGGTGGGAGGTCTTCTGGCCATTGGAGGTGTGAGAGTGTCACTTTCTGGGCCTGGCTTGAGTAGTTTTGCTGTGCCACAAGCTCAGAGCCACAGGCCTTAGGGACCCTGGGTTTTGTTGTAAAACTGAAGCAAAGTAAACCATTTTTTAAAATGTAAATTGTATCTCAGGTGTTTGTTTTAGGAACAGAAAGCTACCAGATTTGATGGGCGTGGCAAGTCGATGGAAATGTCTCTATTTCTTTTCCCAGTCCTGCTTGTCTTTTGAGCTGACCCAGGAAAGTAGTTCCCTATTTCCTCCCCTCATGGGAGATGGGGCCATGCGTGAGAGCCTTCATTGAGGACTGTAAACTGGGAGAGGGAGGGGGCACTTCTAGGTATATCCTTGTCCATGGCAGGCCTGTGCCATCTTAACCCACGAGTGTCTGATGAGCTTGAGGGTATGGGTGTGGGATGGCCGCCTGGCCTCTGTGCGGGAACCTGATGGGGCTGGTTGGACAGGGAGTGGCATTCTGAGAGCACTTTGGAGACCTGTAAACTGTTGGTCTTCATCTCACTCCTTTGGTCCTCTTCACCCCCCCCCCCCCCCGCTCCCAGCTACCCTGAGCTTTGGTTTCTTCCTGAACTATGAAACCAGGCACCAATTGATGGCGCTTAAGGTGCCAAGCCCAGCTTTAACATCACCCTATGGACAAGCCCTTTCCTTTGACAAAATATTCCCATTGTCCCGCTGAGGCTGGATGGAAACAGGATCTCCCTGGGGCCTGGCTTAGCAGCTCCCTAGCTTCCTAAGAAGGGCACCAGTTGGCTTCAGTTTTCCCCTCTCAGTGATAACTCCCATTTATTAAACACCCACTGAAGCTAGATGCTTTACACCCCCCAGTCTTATAAGGCAACCAATTCTAGTGTTTGCAGAGGGGGAAATAGCTCCTGCTACTTTGCATGGTCAGAAGCTGCCCAGCATATATGGTTCATGTCACACAAGTCTCCATTTGACCACTGGCTGCTGTGTCTCATTTAAAGAAAAACTATTTTAGTTTTTACTTGGGGGTGGGGTGGTAGATGCCTTCTCCCTGTCCCTTCCCCCTAACTACCCTTCTTCCAGGCTACTTCCGGGAATGAGGAAAATTGTTCCAACCCAGGTACTCTGAGAGGCTAAATCCAGAGGCTAAAACAAGGATCACAAGGCCCCACTTGGGGGTTTGGGGTCTGGCACTCTAACTCCAGATCTGCCTGAGATCTCCCAAAGTCCAGGAGGATCATTCACCAAGTGCCAGGTGGACCAGCCAAACACAGTCAGGTGTGAAGGGGTAGGGGTAAATCTAGAATCTGTGAGATGTCTCAAGGTGTTGCCAGATTGGGGAAAACCCTTCCCTAGTGTAGAGGAAGGCTGGGGCTTTCCAGGAGCCATGGGAATTCTGGGAAGTAGCCATGTGACCACAGAAGGTGACCTTTTGAAAGCCAAGGACATTGTTCTGTCCACCCTTTGGGAAAGTATCAGGGAATCCTATCCTCTCCACAGCCCATAGTTTCCAGTTCACTTTTGAAGCATGATTTTCCTCAAGGCACTGGAATTTTCTTTGTCATTTTAAAATATGTTTCCTACCGGGGGCACTGAATTTAAACATTACAGAAGACCTTTGCTTTTCTTGTGTGAGAAGCAGGTTGAGGAAATTAGGTCACCCGGTTTCCATGATCCCTGCAGGCACCAGCAGGCAGAGGAACTAACTGTGGGTCAGGCTCCCTGAGTTCAGCTGATCAGCATTTTGATTCTAGTCTGTGAGTTAGTAAAAGTTGGCAGAGGGTTCTTAATGCCTCGGCCACGGGACAGGCAGGGCTTCCAGAACATTCTGCCCCCTGCACGCACCCCTGGTTTCCTGCAGATGCCCCAGGGATGTGAGCTGGTTCTCTCTCTCTCTCTCTCTCTCTCTCTCTCTCTCTCTCTCTCTCTGTGTGTGTGTGTGTGTGTGTGTGTATGTGTGTGTGTGTGCTGAGTCAGACTCCCCCAGGAGCTCTTGCAGAACTCTGATGTGGTTGCTGATCCAGCGGGGGTTGTTTATCTGTGCATTTGATTGGTGATTTCCCCCCCCCCCCCCGAGAATTTCAGTGCCATTAGGCTTCAGAACAGAGAGGCCTTGCTCATGGCCCTTAGGGATCCTAAAGGGGAACCAGTCAGAGAAGCATCTGTTGTCATTCAGGGCTTTAGAGAAAATGTCAGTGGCTTCCTGTTGTCACCTGTTTCCCCAGGCCAAGCTGGTGATTCAGGAGAGGGAACCCTATGTGTTGCTACTTACTGTTCCCTTCTACAAATCAGCAGCTTGTCAGGTAAAATAGCGTAGGCCTTTAATCCCAGCACTCTTGAAGCTGAAGAAGAACTGAGATCCAGGCTGGCTTGGTTTACACTTCTAGTTCCAGGCCAACCAGGGCTACATACACAGTGTGACCTTATCTCAGAAGAAAAAAAGAAAAAAAAAGCAATAGGTTAAAGATGCAAGCCATCTTGATTATTAAAAAAAAAAAAATAAATACAAAGAAGAGCAGCTGGAGATGTAATTCAATAAAGGGCTTGCCTACTGTGCAAGCCCTGGACTCTATCCCCAGCACAGTGTAAACTGGGTATAGTGGTACACACCTGTGATCTAAGCCTTCCGGAGGTGGAGGCAGGAGGGTAGTGATGTTTTATTTATGATTTAATAAAGCCACTAGAGATCAAAATGCAAAGCTAGCCACAGCCATAGAGTCAGGCAGTGATGATGCACACCTTTAATCCCAAGACTTGGGAGACAGAGATATGTTAGTTCAGGGCCTCACTGAGCTGCACAAAATTGATCCCATCTAAAAGAGAAACAGAGCTCACACAAAGGTGATCTCAGCACGTGGGATCATATCCCTTAAGTCCCAGCACTAGGGAGGTGGAGATAGGTATGATATGGCTGGGCAGAGAGAAGAATATAAGGTGGGAGAAGACAGAACTTGGAGGTTTGCAGTCTGAGGCCTGGTGGCGAGCAGTGTGGTCTGGGTTGCACTCTGAGGATTCATGGAGACAGGATCACACATTTTGGTCTGAGGTGGAGGTAAGAGCTAGTGGCTGGCTGCTTTGCTTCTCTGATCTTCAGCTTGAAGGTTGAACCCCAATATCTGTCTCTGGGTCTTTATTATTTGAGATTCATAGGAGGACATCCTTAGCTACATAGTTAAGATAGAAGCCAACCAGGGATACATGAGAGAGACCCTGTCTGAAAAATTTTAATGGAGAAATGCAGAAAAATACAAAGAAAAAAAATCACACCAGTCTAAAGATAATGACATTTAATGTTTTGTAATAGTTACCGCCAGTCTTGTCTGTGTGTGTGTAAATTTAGATGGTTATGAGAACCTTTACATCTTGTTAAATTTAACTTCACTTTAATTGTTACCAAGTATTTAATTGTTACTAAGTATTACATGGTCCTGTAATAGTCCCCATCAGATGAACTTGCAGTGGGCCCTCTTATAAGCCAAGAAAGATGTGTTCTTAGGTGCAGGGTGAATACCAAGTCCTGTGGAAACCATGTTTTGTTTTCTGAACATACACACTCATGATAGTTGAACTTATAAATCAGGCACAGCAGAAGATTAATAAGAGAGCACTCACAATTAGACCGATATACTGTAGTGAAAGTTACTTAGAATGTATGAATTGATTACTCTGGAATTTTCCATCACATGTTTTTGGACCTCAGCTGACCAGTGATAACTGTAACCACAGGAAATAGAAATGTAGATAAGGGGGTAGGGGTGGAGGGGTGTTCCTGTGCTAGAGAAAGGAGTCAGAAATTTCATTCATTTTTACTTTTATCATAGCAAATAACTACAGTGCATATTTTTGTATGAATTTATTTTTCTTAGATAAAATACCAAGAAGTAGCATTTCCTGGATCAAAAGGTCTGAGTCTGTGGAGCTTTGAGGTTTTCCTGTTTTTGATACGTGTAGTTTACACACACACATACACACACATACACACACACACACACACACACACACACACACACACACACACGCCAGCCTCTGACACCCAGATCTTCCAGCCCTCCTTCTACGTTGTTTGAACACTTTGCTAGTCTGAGAAGTGTTTACTCCTTTCTTAATTCTGTCTGACCAGGTCCTTTGTTCAGGACAAAGAGCTGTGCAGTTTTAATCCTCATTCCCCAAGTCAAATAGAGCTGGACATGGGAGTGGGAAGGTACTGGGTGAAAAGGCTCCCTTTCCTTCCTGAGCCAGGCCCACCTCAGGCAGCCCATGAGTGTGCAGAGTTGCCATCTCAAAACATACTGCCCACGGCAAGTTGGCCTGTGAAGCTGTGCCCCTTAAACAGAGTTCTGTTGTGTTGGTCCCAAGGCCTCTAGGAAGCAGAACCACTCCCCTGAAGCTCTGGGCTCACTTGAGCTTCCAGAACTCCAAGTACCAGGGCAATAGACCATACCCACGTAGGACATGCTCTGTTGTGTGAGCCTAGAAGTGAAGGACACTTCTATCCCCCAGGACATATCTGGTGTTGTAATTTAAGTGGCACATGAGAGAAAGACACTATGTGGCAAGGGTTCATGCAGACGGTTTTTTTTTTTTTAATTAGGGAAAGGGAGAGACCAGCCTCCAGAGACAGGAGGAGCAGGAGAGAGGAGAGAAGAGGGAAGGAGGGAGAGAAAGAGAGAGAGATGGGAGGTGGGCAGGGCCCTTTTAAAAGGGAACATAGTGAGTGTGCACAGGCGGTGCTCTTAGTGGCTGCAGCTGAGGGCGTATCCTGTCAGGACCCCAGTACAGATGACTGAATACTAACACCCGGGCTGAATTAAGCTCCTTTTCCCTTGGTCAGATATCCAGACCCTTCTCTGGGATGGTCTACCCTACCTGATTCCACCTCCAGTCCCTTGGGTATTGAGGCAAGATCATGTTATGTTTCTGTCTTGTTCATGTACTTGAATGGTTCCCTCTTTCCAGAAAATTCTGCCTCCTTTGGTCTCAGCTTTCTGGCCTACTCCCTGTCCCTCTCAGTCCTCAAGAACCAAACAAGATCAGCCAGCTCTACAAACGACACTCTTTCCTCTGAACATGGATAGTACGGGGTCCACAGCACCTCCTCCTTGAACCCGTGGGATTCTGCAGCTATATTCCCATTCCCAGTGTCTGGCAGAACCAGAATGGCAGCTTCTGGGGGCTCTGGGCTTTTCCACTTTGCAAATCCTGTGAAGACAGAAGGTACCTTCTGGTAGGCCCAATAAGAGAGGTTAAAAACTGCAGGCCCTGTATTATCTTTGTAATAGCAGGCTGAGGGGAAGTCCTTGTGGGAATTAGATAGGCCACAGCCAGGATGGCTGTCTTCTCACTTGAAGATCACATGAATTCCAAGAGTGACTTGTCTGGAGACAAGCTTTTAGCCAAAAGCAGACCTGCTTCTACCTCAATAGCACAAAGCTCAACTCTGAGGAGATGTTGCTGGTAGTGGCAGTATCCTCCCAGAGATTGTGCCTGAACCCAAAATGTGGGGACCTGGAGTTATAGTGGGTCCCATAGAGTGCTGCTGTGTCAGAGTACATTGAGAACCGTGCAGAAGTTCTGGGATGGGGGTGGGGTGGAGAAGTCTCCCTTCCCCCATCCCTTATTGGGGGTATTGATAAGTATTTTTTAAAAGTCCCTGGTTGTGAGTCCCTCCCCTGATGCAATAAGCCAAATCCAGCCAAATTAATAAGACCAGGTTTTAATAAACAGAAGGCAACTCCCAGGTGACTCTTGGAAAGGCAGGAGAGAAATCACATGGCAGGTCTGGGGCGGGGCTTTAAATACCCTGTAGGCATGGTCACAAGCATCTCGGGGGAAGGTGCCACCATTTGGTGGGCTTTCTGAAGTCAGGGTCTGGGGAGAGAGAGGTGGGGCCGAGGTGGAGGCTCCAGGGGTCCCTATCCCCTACTGCTGGTGGCTCCTAAGACTTTGTTGCCATTTTTAAACTTAAGACTCTATTCTACATGTACCCTACACTCAGGAACCCTTAGATGGTGTCTCATTTTCAACCTCCAGACACTATGGGTTTTTGGATCACATTCAGTCTTCCTTGGAAACATCTCTTCCCTCATCTTAGTCGATCCTGGCCAGTGTCTTAGGTTCTATCCTCTATGCTGTCCCCCATACAAGCCCCTCCCTACCCCATGATCAGGATACTTCCTCCTGGCCTCTGTCTTATCCCTCATAGTCACCAGCTAGATGGGTAACTTGTCAATGCCCCACTTTCCTTGAGATGACACGGGCCTCTTTGGTGTGGCCATAGTCTGACCTGTCCACTGTCCTCCAGGCCGGAACTTACCCCAACACTTCTCCAAGAAATGTGAAATCTCTGCTTCTTTTCATCTTGATGGTATGTCATTTGTCATATAGGGTGATTTTTTTCCGAGGCATGATCATTTCTTATTCAAGATTAAAGCCCCAGAGCCACACACAGTAGATTTCCCACAGATGTTTATTGATTGAACAAACATGTTGACAGTTCAGAGTGACCAGGACTTTTGTGATTGGACATTTTGCTCCATGTGATAGGAGTCTACTCATGCCAGTCTCAAACAAGACTGCTGTGGCCTCTTGCTGGCTTTTGGAACTCCTGTTTTTGAAATTGTTTGACATGTATATCTAGAATGCTTGTAAGAGACAAGACCCGTGCCTGGTATTCAAGCGCCTCCCCCCCCCCCCCCAATCTCTCAGTCCCCGTCACTACCTTTCCTGTCCGGAAAGAGGAACAAGGTCCCTGTGCTTATTTTCCAGGTGCTTCTGAGGAGGGAGCATGCTCACATTCATGGCCTCTGACAGTGAGGAAGAGGTGTTCGATGAACGGACATCCTTGATGTCAGCCGAGAGCCCCACATCACACCCCTGCCAAGAGGGCAGGCCAGGCCCGGAGGATGGAGAGAACACTGCCCAGTGGGTAGGTCCTACCAGCAATCATTGCCCTTGAAGCAGAGCCATTGTGGGAAAAGAAAAAGAAAACAGGACCATGAGGTTCCTATGTCTTTTTTTCTTAAGATTTATTTTTATTTTTAGTTATGTGTATTAATGTCTGTCTGTGTGGAGGTACATGCACATGAGCTCAGGTGTCCAGGGAGGCCAGAAGGAGCTGGAGAAGTAGTTGTGGGTCTCCTGACATGGAGGCTGGCAACTGAACTCAGGCTAGTAGGTGCTCTTAACTGCTGAGCTGTCTCCAGCCCCCTGCTGTGTGAAAAGTTTTGGTCTCCCTTTCCTTTCTCCTGCCCAGCCTGCTCAGTGTGGCCATGCTGGTTAGCGGCCTTAGCTCCTGATCTTGGGAAGAGCAAGGGTCTTTGATGTACCCTGTGTGGCTATTCAGGCTAGCTCTAAACCTTCTCTACCACTGTCCTAGACTTTTTATCCTGAACCCAAATTGGAGCTCACACTTGTCATGTCTAAAAAGCAGCATTTAGCCTTCTCAGTTCTATTTCCCGTGTAGGAGCAGCTCACCCTGGGGCCTTCTGTGGCCCTCACTATGTGGTTTCCCACAGAGGAGCCAGGACAGCGAGGAAGACTGTGAGGAGGACCCAGACCCGTATGCCTGCAGTGGGGTTCCTGGGCGGCCGCCGGGTCTGGAAGAAGAGCTAACCCTCAAGTATGGGGCGAAGCATGTCATCATGCTGTTTGTGCCTGTCACACTGTGTATGATTGTGGTGGTAGCCACCATCAAGTCCGTGCGCTTCTACACAGAGAAGAATGGGCAGCTGTGAGTTGGGGACCGGGTTGGCATTGGGAGGTTGGGGTGGTGATTGATTTAGGGAGGGGGTCATAGGTTCTCGGCTACTGTGCCTGTTGCTCTGTGCTGGTGGCCTTGGAAGGCACTGACAAAGACTCTGGGCTCATGTGACTTGTCTGGCAGCATATCTGACCTGTGGGCCTCCATTTCCTTGTTTGTCATGAGTTTAATTATGGGGCTACCTGGAGAACTAGGTGGGCAATCCACATGAAAGGTGCCATGTCACAGTGTTCACCAAAGGCTAAGCTGAATCTGAATACAGGAGGCTCTGGTACCATAGCACTGAGCTCCATGTACCAAGTGCCTGGTCCTGGCCCCACGGTGTCTCAAACACCATGTGACCCCAGTTGAGTCACATCCTATCTGGGTCTCTGTTCCCTTAGATGTGAGATGACAGGGTTGGAGCAGATGATTTCTTAGCGTACTTCCAGCAGTCAAGGAAGACTTATCAGGGCCCTTTTATCACTTTAATAAATAGAGAATGGAGAGCTCCCTAACTTAGTCCTTTCCTCTCCCCTCCCTGGCTCCTCACTGATGAACATCCTCAGCATCTTTGCCTTTAGAGACTTGCTCTTCAGTTTGGATTTTAGTCATTTTTATTCTTTAGGAAAGAGGAGGTGGGAAGGTTCCCACCCCTAAGAAGCTTGTATCCTGTATGGGGTTCATAGTAGCATAGATAGAAGGCTTTGAGAGAACAGGGCCAGCATAGCTCTGGCAGGCTGAGCTGGGAAAAGCAAGGTACCTATGAATTAATTCTAGAGCTGGGGCAGTACCTGTGGCTGCAGTTGGGGGCTGCAGAATGGTGGTAGAATGTGCTGTCAGAGTTCTCCAGGGGAACAGAACCAATGAAAGTGTATTTATTATGAAAGAGGATGCATTAGATTGGCTTACACAATAAAGTAGTGTAAAGGGATGCCTTAGATTGTTGTATCCAATAGTAGGTAGTCCAACAGTGGCTGTCTGCACATTAAAGAGGCTGAGAACCCCATAGCTGCTTAGACCTCAGCAGTTCCAATTGTTGTTGAATGCCTGGAAGGTTCCCAGAGAGCCACTGGTGTTTGTCCACATTGGAAGGCTGAGGTTCTAGTGTCAATGAAGGGTAGCAACAGCAGCACCAGTAGGGTGGATGCATGCGCTAGCAAGGAGCAACAGAGGTAGGCAGGCAAAGCAGCACTGCTTCTCTGTAACCCCTTTCCACTTGGGCTGCCAACGAAGGAGCCGCCCACCCCGGGCAGGGTTAATGTTGCCCAGAACCTCCCTCACAGACCCACCTAGAGGCAGGCTACTTAGCTGACTCCATATCACTCACAGTGAAAATCAAAATTATTCACATGGAAAAGCAGGCAGCCAATCTTGTGGGTAGTGACGAGAGCTAAGGACCCGGAAGTGGGAGGGTTAAGTGAGTAGAGGAGGGATACAGTGTCCTTTCTGTCATGATGTTCCAGTTCACACAGATAGTGACGGCTCAGCCAATGCCAGGGTTCTAACTGAGTCTCTTCTGGTGACCTCTTCAGCATCTACACACCCTTCACTGAGGACACGCCCTCAGTGGGCCAGCGGCTCCTCAACTCTGTGCTGAACACCCTCATCATGATCAGCGTCATTGTGGTCATGACCATCTTCCTGGTGGTACTCTACAAGTATCGATGCTACAAGGTGAGGCCTGTGGCCCTCTACCCCTCCCCTCTGCCCTGCCGTGATGTGGATGGAGCAGGTTCCTTCTCTCTGCAGAGGAGGTTGCCTTTTCATGCTCTCTGACACTGTGGGAAGATGACCTAATGCTGGCTTTTAAACTGCATGGCCTCCACCCCACCCACTGTCTTCTGAGCTCTTCACCGATGTGTGTGACACACTCTCCTGCTCCGAAGTTAATTTTATTTCTCTGAAGTTCTGATTTAGTTCCTTCACCCCAGGCTTATTTTTATCTTTCCATCTCCCTTTAGATAGGGTTGCTCATGTGCTCAGTGAAGGTCTCTTGGCCCTGGAAGCCTTTGGGCTGGATTCTCCTGTAGACCTCAAGTCTCCCCATGGAGTACTGGGAGAGTCACATCCCATGTGACCCCAGTTATAAACAACATTATCCCCGATGATGTCATACTCCCTGCCCCAAGATCCACCAAATGGGGATTAAATGTTGGACCTTGCATACACTAGCCAAAAGGTATACCGCTGAGCCTGCCATGGTCAGGAGTCACTTCTCTCCTTTTACCATGTGGGTTCCAGGGATTAAACTCAGGTCCTCAAGCTTGGCAGCAAGCACCTTTACCTACCCTCTGACCCATCTCTCCTGCCTCTTTAATTTTGTAGAGGAGGTCTCACTAAGTTGACCAGACAATCCTCCTGCCTCAGCTTCACCAGTTAAACTGGTGTTACACTCCTGTGTTACTAGGCCTTACTGTACCATCAACTTTTAGGTACTGGATTTAGGCTGCAGGCTTTGAAACCATAAAGATTAACAGGAAATTGAGCTAGGCATTACCCATTCAAAACAGTTGCCAACACATAGCATGGTCCTTTGTATTCTGGCAGCTGTGTGTATGGAGCAGGAAGAGAAAGGCCATGGTGTAGGGAGGAGGCCAGCCACCTACCCAGCTGGGTTTTAAGGGGTTGAACCATGGGAGGGACTATCAGGAAATGATACATGGACAGAAGCGTAACTTAGCTCATCAGTAACAACTGCCCATGCAAATGAGGCAGGGCTTCCATATATACTAAAGGGGAAGGAGGGACAAAGGGGGTAGGGATGTGGGGGAGGGCGGTTTAGACATAGAAAACAGGACATTGAGCTAGAAACAGCACAGGGGAGTGATCCTGCTGTGGTCGGTGTGTGTCATATGGCCAGTCACAGAGAAGTGGCTTGGCCATCCATTTAGTCATTGGGAAGTTGAGATGACATAGCCCAGACAAGCCATAGTTGGGGCAAAGGCTGAGTAGGTCCCTGAGGCGATGCCTTCCCTTCCTGTAAGGCTGGGTGTGGTGTGCAGCCTTCCTCCAGGTGGGCTGAGCTGCTGACCAAGGTTAGTCCTTAGAAGTGAAGAGAGGCTGGGAGGAAGTGACACCATCTTACCCTTGATGGCTGAGTCTTGTTCTTGACCCCTCCATCATGCCCATCTCCCAGTCCTAACATAAGGATAGGGTTGAAATAGAAGGTCAGAGATCTGCAAAGCTGAACAGTCTCAGTCAAGGCCTGGCCCTGCCCATCATTGTCTGGGCCTCCCTTTCATCCCAATGCACTGTTGGAAGTATATGAAGTCTCTCCTGGGGACCAGTTCCTCTGGCTAGTACCAAGCTTTGTTGTTTTCCTTTTGAAAGCATGAAATTCCTCAGGAAATTTTAATTCATTGGGGTTTCCTTGAAACAGGGTTTCTCTGTGTAGCCCTGGCCATCCTGGAACTCACTATGTAGACTAGGCTGGCCTCTAACTTGGAGATCCAGTTGCCACCACCACCCAGTGCCACCTCTGGTGGCTGAAGGGAAGGGCAGATGGAAGTATCCAGCTCTCTAGAGTATCTCTATCCTGCTAACGGCCCTCTTGTTTCTGTTGTCCAGTTCATCCACGGCTGGCTGATTATGTCCTCGCTGATGTTACTGTTCTTGTTCACCTACATCTACCTTGGGTGAGTGCTGGTTGTGAACAGCCGCTCCCAGTGCCACCGTTGGGTAAGAGGGAGCTTGGCCGGGAGAGGTGTCATCCTCAGTGTCAGCTGCTCCAGGAGCCCAGGCCTCCAGGCTTTAACACATGTTTCTTTCTGGCTTTTGATTGAAATGTCCCTAAAGGAAGCATGGGAAAGCCTTCTCAGAACTCTTAGCCAGTGGACGCCTCTCAAAGATGCATTCTACTTCAGGGAGGGGTGTGGCTAAACCTGGGCATTTCCTAGCGAATATCAGCCTAACCCAGAGACTCAAAGAGAAACAGATTTCAAGGACCCCATCTTTGCACAGGGCTTTCCGGGAAGGCGGGCTCCTCGCATGACCATGTGAGCCACACACTAGCTTTTGATTCACTCCCCACCACATTCCGGAAAATACTGAGTGGTTAGGTGTGGGGTCTTGGAAGTGGAGGGTGGGGATGTTGAATATAAAATCCAGATTGGGGCATAATGGCTGAGGAGCAGAGGGCATCAAACAACTTAGGGTGTGGCAACCTTCCCACCCCGAGTGCCGCATGCCCTGCTCCACCTTGGGCTTGCAGGGAAGTACTCAAGACCTACAACGTGGCCATGGACTACCCCACACTCTTCCTGGCCGTCTGGAACTTCGGAGCAGTGGGCATGGTGTGCATCCACTGGAAGGGGCCGCTGGTGCTGCAGCAGGGTTATCTCATTATGATCAGCGCACTCATGGCCCTGGTGTTCATCAAGTACCTGCCAGAGTGGTCTGCCTGGGTCATCTTGGGTGCCATCTCTGTGTACGGTAGGTAGGCAGCTTGGGCCTGGTGGGAACCTGGGTGAATCTGGAGTGGTGTCTTAGTTACCCTTGTATTGCTGTGACCAAAATGATTGACAGAAGCAATGTAAGGGAAGAAAGACTTATTTTGGCTCACAGTTTCGGAGGGTGTCATCCCATTGTGGAAGGAAGGAAGGCAAGAGGGTGTGGCTCACTAGGAGCAAGTGACAGAGGCTCCTTGCAGTGGTCCAGGAAGCAGGGAGCTTATGGGAAGCAGGGGCTGCAAAAGCCACCTCTAGTGATCTGCACCCCTTAGCTAGCCACCTCCCGAAGAGTCCAAAGCCTCCTAAAATAGTGTCACCAACTAGAGTTGAAGCATCCAAAACATGAGCCTCCTGAAAACATTTGACCCTGTGTCCTGAGAAGTGCCCACTCTCATTGCCCACAACTGCTGCTATGCCCATCGGGCGTGGATGTGTAGGAGTGAGCCGCTGGTTGGTTCCTCAGGGTGAGTCTCCGTGTACTGTGCACGCTGCCTGTCACCGACCTTCTCTCCCATTTTAAGGATAAGCATCTTGAGGTGTAGGGGACTAGCACTTCCAAGACTGTCCCTACTTTGTGGTTACCTGCTTTGGCTCCAGCCAGTGCAAACTCTAGATTAGTGGGCTTAGGTCACTAGTTCAGTGGCAAGGTGTGCTCCAGAACTCACTTAGGTTCCTGGGGACAGAGAGGTGGCTCCTTTTTGCACTACTTGGGAATAAAGGTCCCCTTTAATATGACAAGGACGTCTCTGTTTTCCCAGATCTTGTGGCTGTGCTGTGCCCCAAGGGACCACTAAGGATGCTGGTGGAAACTGCCCAGGAGAGAAATGAGCCCATATTTCCTGCCCTGATATACTCATGTGAGTGGTCCCATGCCTCTGCTAGACCGTGGAGGTCAGTAGGCAGCCTTTTGTGAGACATGGTAGTTGACCATGATTTTGATAGTTGACAGGTTGTGTACTCAATCTCAACCAAAGGTGAAGACCAAGTCATGATAGCATTATGAGGGCCACCACCTACAGGAGGGTTTTACTTCTAGAGACCCTGGTGGGCTGGATCTTGCCCAGGAAGAAGGTTTGGAAATCAGGGTTGGAAGGGGATTACTAGAGGGATGTGTAGACAGTCCTATGGCCATAGTCTGTCCATCATCTGGCAGCCAGCACTGGGTTTGGGCCATATCCCCATGAACCTGCTGCTTTTAGAGCCATGTAACCTCCACTCAGTCCTGCAGCTTTGGGGGGCAGGGGTCCCTGTTTCTCCCTGGGGTTCATGGATAGTGCCTTGCCAGTGGAAGTTGGTCATCTCTGAAGGGATGACACAGGGATTGTCTCTAGTTTTGGGGTCATGTCACAGGGATGTGGGCTTATATATGAATTTAACAGCTGTCACCACTTTACATTGAGTCCCTACTTACTGGTGGGCCCCATGTGGGACATAGACTTCTTACAGGAAGCAAGATTATGTGAACTGGGGCTCACAGAGTTCTCTGCCTGTGGTGGCAGTGGCCACCCTCTGTTAACAGTGGGTCTATCTAGTATAGAGCCTGTGATTCTGGACTCTGATGCCTCGGGTACCTGGGAAACCATTTGAAGATCTGGGTAATCATAATGCACGAGGAATCAAGCTTAGAATTGAGAGTTGCCATCAGCATGCCCCTTGGTTTGAAAGCACATCCAGGGATGCTCTAAGGATGAGGGATGGATGGTCCCACTCAGTTTGAGTACCGGGCACTCCCTTAAGTACAAAGGAGGCTCCTTGTCTTGGGTGGAGGTGGACTAAGAAAGCAGATTCATGTGAGCCAGGAGATAGCAAATGCCACTGAAGAGTAGGCATGGGCAAGGGGCCAAGGATTTCAGGGCCACGGGGGAGGCCCTTTTGCAAAAGATGGCCAGGGAGCCCTCATTCATAGGTCACACTTGGGTAGGGGTTAGCACTAGGTAGAAATCTGGAGGCCAGCACTTGGGGTAAGGAGACAGCCGCAGACACAAAGACCTGAGGTAGGCCTGGGCTGGGTATGCTCAGGGAGCACCCAGAGTCGAATGTGGCTAGAGCAGATGGGAAGAGAGGATGGTATTGAGGGAAGGTCCTGACAGTGTCAGCCCCGAAGGACAGGTAAGCCCCTGAAAGATCTGGGCCAACACTTTCACAGGATCACATTGCCTACTAAGTGGGGAGCAAAGTGTACAAGGACAATAGCGTGATCCAGAGCCAGTTTGAAGGCAGAGAAACAACCCATGAAGGGCAAGCGTGCTCTGTATAGGGGTCCGGTAGAGACTGAGTGAGGTGAAGTGAATTCTGGGGCATTTTGCAACAGGACTTGCCAGGGTTGTAAGACAGAGTCAAGGTTAATGGTAGTGCTTAGTGTTCAAGCAACAAGGAAGACCCTCTGCCTTTTGCAGAGATGGGCAGGCTGTGGGACAGGTGTGGGGCGTTGTTAAGCCTGGGATTTGGGCTATATGGAGTATGAAAATCTCCTTGGGGAGAGGAGTCATAGTTTAAACAGTACCATGTGATCCAGCAGTTTCCATGGCACCCATGTACCCAAGAGGATGAAGAGCAGGGACTAAAACAAGTATTTGTACATTGTGTCCATATCTGTCAAGCATGGTAGTTCAGAGCTAGAAGTATCCAAGTGTCCATCTCAGAGTGAATGGATGGCCAAATACGGTGTTCCCATACAAGGGACTACAAGAAGATTCTGACTGAGGTGGCATGTGGATGAACCCTGAGGACACTAGGATAAGGGAAGTTAAGCAGTGACAAATGGGCAGGCACTGTATGATCACACGTGGTCTCAAGAGCAGGCAGATTTACAGACATAAGATTGAGTGGGTGGTGAATATGGGGATCTAAACTAGGGAGCAAGTGGGGAGCCATTTGGTGGGGACAGAGTTTCGGTCTCGTAAGATGGAAAGAGCTTGGGGTTAGTTTCGCAGATATGAATACAGAACGCCACTGAGCCACAGACATTACACTTTAAAATGTTCATTTTGTGTGTGCATGTGTGTCTGTTTGAGCATATGAACATGTATATACCCCATGGACAGAGAGGCCAGAAGGGAGACATCAACTCCTTGAGAGCTGGAGTCAGGCGTTTACAAGACCACTAGCTTGTTAAAGGTGCTGGAGTAAGAGCTCTGCTTCCCACGATTGTGCAGCAGGTCCTCTTAACCCCGAACCAGCTCTTCAGTCTAAGTTTTGTCCTTATTTTATGTGTATGATTGTTTGGCCTGCATGGGTATCTGTGCATCACATGCATGCAGGACCCATGGAGGCCAGAAGAGGGCATTGGATCCCGTGGGACGAAGTTACAGACACTTGAGAGCTGCCATGTGGGTGCTGGGAAATGAACCCAGAACCTCTGCAACAGCAATGCATGTTTTTAACCACCGAGCCATCTCTGCATTTTTGTGTTGTATTTTTTTTTTTTAAAGACAATTTAGTTTCTAGCTATGGTGGCAAGGATCATGACGGGCTTTTTGAAGGTTTCTTCTGTTTGACAGAGTGTTGGTTGAAGGAGGGCAGCAGAAATTGCAACCAAAGGTGGCATTATGCATTCAGAAAAATCTCAAGGAAGAGTTTCGCAAGCACCAGTAGTATGGGCCTCTAAAGGGAAGTTGAGCTAGTTAGTGTGGAAGCTGGAGACAAGTTCATCTCCCAGAACATGGAGTTGCCAAAGTAGTTCTAGACCACAGGGTTATTTCTTGTTTAGAGATAGTGACATTCTTAGAAAGCATGAGGGCTGAAATCACTGTTGAAATGGCATCACAAGAAGTTGTCTATTCCACCGATGCTCTGATCTACTTCATCATGTAAATAATTTCCACACCTTCCTTTTTGTGATAAACTGAAACCTAAAAATGATAAAAGACGATTAAAAAAAAAAAAAAAAAAGACTTAGTCCACCAAGCTATTCATTGCCATTGTTATTGGAGAGGAGGGAAAAAAGGCAGCGGTGAGCCAGTGACCCTGGACTCCTGCCCCTGCAGCTTCTGTCAGCCAAGCGTGAGCACATCCTGCAGGACGGCAGGGCTGTGCAGACTGGCTCAACTTCCTCCAGGTCAGGGGCAGCAACTGTGAGTGCTCCCTGAGCCGTGTCCCTTTACTCTTTCCGTAGCTGCCATGGTGTGGACAGTGGGCATGGCAAAGCTGGATCCCTCTTCTCAAGGAGCACTGCAGCTCCCCTATGACCCAGAGATGGGTAAGTATAGGGCTCACAGCCTTGTCTGGGGGGGGGGGGAGGGATCCTCATCAGCACCCACTTGGCCTGGCCCCTCTGTGGGATAAAGTTCAGAATAGCAGTCATATTATCTGGCAGCCAGACTTTGATACCCGTCTTAGAGCCAGTGACAGTTGGACTGTCCATCCTGTATCCAGTTTTCACCTCAGTTTTGCTGGATGTTTTTGGTGGTAGTGGTGGGGAGCCTTGAGGTAGGAGGGGACTGGGGAGTCTTCTTGAATTTGGTACCTTCTGACACGCCTTCCTCTCTCCCTGTCCCCCCCCCACTGTGTGTGATGACGGTGGTCCTTTCTTCCTGGTGTTTAGAAGAAGACTCCTATGACAGTTTTGGGGAGCCCTCATACCCCGAAGCCTTTGAAGCCCCCCTTCCTGGCTACCCAGGAGAAGAGCTGGAAGAAGAGGAGGAAAGTAAGGTGCCCGAGATCAGATGGTCTGCTTCACGGGGCAGTGGGGTGGGAGCGTCCACAAGTCTGCTGTCACTATATTATCCCTGTTCTGGAGGGTGATGACACTAAACTTACTTAAAATTACCTGTAGTCAGCAGCCTGCAGCCCCAGGAGTAAGTGATCGTCCTAAATTCCAGGCTCCTGCCTAGGCTGCCAGTCACTGGGCCCTTGGCCCTGCCCCCATCTTTCCCTAGGTAGTCCATCTTGCACCTGGTCTGCAGTAGTGCTACAGAGGGACATCTTGCCCTTTGCCCCTTTTTGCTGGGTCTCTTGGCTAGTGGCTTGGCCCTTCACTTCCGTTGTTTTTGTTTGTTTTTGCCTGCTTCCTGTTGAGGTCTCCCATCAGTAGGATTGGACAGGGGGCACTTTCTTTTCTCCATATAGGGGGTGTGAAACTTGGCCTGGGAGACTTCATCTTCTACAGCGTCCTGGTGGGCAAGGCGGCAGCCACTGGCAACGGAGACTGGAACACCACACTGGCCTGTTTTATCGCCATCCTCATTGTGAGTGGGGTGCATGGTGGAGGGGAGTCTCATCTTCTGGGTCCTCACAGGGCATTTATAGCTGCAGTCTTCCCTCTTAGGGGCAAAGGCAGTGAGGGGAGAGCTGCCCAACCCAGAATGTAGTCACCAAGACATGCTCCCTCCTGAGAGAGAGCACCCGGGGAGGGACAAGAGGCTTTGCTCTCACTGATCACATGGACTTCACTGCTTGGGTCTGGATGAAAGCTGCAGGGCCTGGTCCCTTAGTTCCTGGGTTGTGGATTTATGGGAGTCGGAATAGCTGAAGGCCTTTACCCATGGGTACAGCCAGGGAGGAGTGTGAAAGGCTGCCCCGCCCACTCCACAGCTACATGTTCCCTGTGCTACCCAGACCCCATAGAATACTGAATCCTGGATCATCCAACTCCAGCAGTAGTGTGACCTGGAGAAGCTCTGATGGCTGCTACTTAAGCTGGGGGACATATGCTACAATGTCATCTTAGAGAATGCTTCCTTTTAGAAGTTGGGAGAGTCCCTGAGAGGGCTGTCATGCCTTGGGTGGAGAGCATAGTTAACGCTGGTGCTCTGTGCAGTGCTCAGGGAGCATGGTTAACACTGATGCTCTGTCCAGTGCCCGGAAGAGCTTGTTTGTGTCCACACAGGATAGCAGACCCCAGGCTCCTCCCCTACATTACTGTCTTGACTTGGGACTCATTGCCCCATGGTCAGGGCAGGTACTTTAGGGCCTTGTCCTTACCCTGAACAACAAGGATGGAGATAGAAAGGGTCACCACCATGTTTGCTTCCAAAGGTTAATAGCATGGCATCTCTGGTTTCCTTGGCGTCTGCTGCTGAGTACCTCAGTAGGGTTAGGATTTCATTTTAGTTCATCTGCGTTGCTTGTAAATGCGTGTTCCCCAGAGAGCTGCTGACCATCCGTGTGACTGCTGTCCCCAGATAGAGATGCCAAGTGGCCTGGATAAGTCTATGCCCACCCTTAGCCAACACACAGGTGTCCTGATTGAGGGGGATGTGTGAGAGAGGACCCTGCCCTGTGTCCCTCGAGGGGCTACCGAGTATCTAGAAAAGACAGTTGCATGTCTATCTCAGTTCAGGCCAGTCTCGGGGATTGCCCCGCCCACCATGGTAGACTCACCACTTTCTCTCACCTTGATGTCCCGCAGGGTTTGTGTCTGACTCTCCTGCTGCTTGCTGTGTTCAAGAAGGCCCTGCCCGCCCTCCCCATCTCCATCACCTTCGGGCTCATCTTCTACTTCTCCACAGACAACCTGGTGCGGCCTTTCATGGACACATTGGCTTCTCACCAGCTGTACATCTGACGGGAGACGGGGTGTGGCTCTGAGGGCTGTAGGAAGCTTCTCTGGATGCAGGTGTTTAGCTTTCCACTCTAGTGCCATATATATATTTTTTTAAAACAACTTTTCTTTCCTTACAAAAAAAGAAATTTAAAAAGTGTCGTGTTTACTTCGTGACGAGGAAGCAGAAGCTGCTCTTTGGTGCTAGCAGTCTTGTCACCAGACTGTGGCTTCCCTGCCAGAGTGTCTCTAACATCAGTGGGATGCTCAGCACGTTATCTTCAGGGATGAGGTCACGGGTGTGGAGCAGGTCTGTTAACCTCCAGGGTTGAACAGAAGGACATGTGCGTCAGTGGGGACCAGGAGGCATGGTCAGAGAGGGACACTAAGTGCCATCACCCTGACCAGAGGAGAAAAGCCAGTTTGCAGTCATGGATGTGCTTTGTTTGTGATGTCTCTATTACTTTAGTACCTTTAGAAGCGAGTTCTGTTCTTATGACAACAGTGGCTGCTGGGAAGTGGCTTAATATCAATACCAATAAATAGATGCTCCTGTTGGAATGCTGGTGTTTGGTTCCTTTGTTTACACTGACTGCTCCCTGCATCCTGGGGTTCTCCAGAGGTGGTATGCACTATGTAGCCGGGAGGGAGGGACTTAACCCATCATCAACGAGAGAGGCATACTGCCTTGCACCTCTGTACTCAGTTCCTTAACTAGAAAGTTCCACAGCAGGGTATTGGGAAGCACTGGGACAGAGGCCTGCTGGGACCCCACAGAGCCCTGGCCTTGGCCTTGGTGGGTTATATGGAGCGTCAGAAATGCTGCAAGGGCATTGCTAAAATGCTGAGTGTTTCCTTTGATGGATGCCTTCTGTTAGGAGCCAGCAACCCCAGAATCCGGCCTGCCGGGGTTCAGACAGTTGCTCCCAGCCCCTGCCTGTGGTGAAAGGCAGGTCCTTCCTTCTGCATCAGCCTGGCACATGTTGCAGAGTCTCAGAAGTACCTCTGGGTGGGGACATGAGGCCACAGGAGATTCTGAGCAGGCTGCTGTCCTGCTGAGGCTGCTGAGAAAACCCAGGTATGTGCTAGCTCTGCCTTTTCTCCAATAGGAACACTGTGTACTGCTGGGTATTGGAAGAGGGATGAGCTGCGTGTGTGTCTTGGGGTTTGATGGGAGATTTCTTCCCCCTGAGCTACTTGCTGAGACAGAGGAGACCCCAGAAGACTGGCAGAGGCCACACCTGCTGGTGTGGGTGGTGGTTGGAAGCTGGAATGTGGCTGGGATGGAGGAGAGGCTGAGAGATCAGGGAGCAGTGGTAAAAGCTCCCAGGGGCTGCAGAAAAAACCCACAAAGTTCATTACATTTGGCAGTTATGGAAATGTTTATCTTCCGTAGAGTGGCTCTGGGGTGAAATGTCTAAGAAGGTTGGATAAATGTTTTCATCTTGGCAGCTTAAAGAGATGTTTATGAAAGAGCTAGCTGGGGATGCTGGGGACCGGCCACACTCAGGTAAAAGGAAGTAGAGGTGTCCCACCACACTAACACACTAACACCAAGGGTGTGAGACAGGCTTGGCTCCTGAAGGGCTAAGAGGAGGTGTAGGGGAAAGTGAATCATGAGAGAGAAAGGAAAGCCCTGAGTAGATTCAGCCTGATTTCCTCACAGCAGGAGGATCCAGCACACAATGGAAAAGACCGGATAGATTGGAACATTCCCAAAGGGACATTCCCAAAGGGACAGTGAGCAGGTCTGCAAACCCCACACCTGCCCTGGCAGAGCCAGTCAGCTAATAGCTTCCTTATTTGTTTCAGAAATAAAACTGCAGGGTTCTAAAGTGATTGTAAAAATGATAAATCAATCCTATTGCCTATCCCCATGGGTCAATTTGTTCATTAAAAAAAAAAAAATTCTTTGACAATTTCATACATAATATACTTTGATTATCTTCTCCCTCCCCCTCCCACAGGAACCCTTCTTCCCACCAATTCTCTCTCTGATATTCATTCCTAGCTGGTTTTGCTCTTTGTGGACCCCTGCTGTTTAATTAGGGCTGCCAGGGGTGGGGGGTTGTTTATCTGAGTAAGGACTGGTGGCTACAGGACTGTGACTCCTCCCCAGCAACTGTGAGTGGCCTGGACCTCCTCTGGGAGGGGTGGGGCCTAGCACCTCCCTCCCCTTCCCATGATGGACTGTTAATAGTCTGTATTCCAGGCTGGTAGTTTTTTTTTAAACAGATGTTGGCATTTTTTTTTTAACTTTATAGAAATGTTTTCATTCTGTAGGGTGTGTGTGTGTGTGTGTGTGCATGCATGTGTGCATGTGTGTGTAGGTGTGTATGTGTTTGTGTGTAGCTGTGTGTTGTATAGGTGTGCGTGTGTGTGCGTGTGTGCATGAGTGTGTAGGTGTGTATGTGCGTATGTGTGTAGCTGTGTGTTGTATAGGTGTGCGTGTGTGTGTGTGCATGCATGTGTAGGTGTGTATGTGGGTGGGTGGGTATGTGCAAGTACATGTGTGCATCTGTGATAGGGATGCATGTGCAGTCCCATGCTAAGAGAGCACTATACCACACTCCCAGCCCGATGACCTTCCACTATCATGTCCCAGGGACATGTCTGTGAACTCCAGCTCTGATGTTTGAATTTTGTGTAGGTCCCACTGTCTGTCCTCTTCTTGATGGGCATTTGGGGTTTCTGCAATGTCTCAGCCTCCCCAAAAGATGCAAAGTGGCACAGCGAGAAACACAGGGATGGGCACACATAGCTGTGCTATGAGAGGGTGACCTGGAGAGGAGCCCCCACACGGAGAGCACAACTCATTGCCCTCTGTTCCCATTCACCGCCATGGGCACCTGCAATCCCACCACCTCGGCGTTCACACCATCCAGCCCTGCAACTCCCCTCCCACTCCTGCCCCTGTGCTTTCTAATCACCATTCTCCCCCTACAAAAGAAAAGGCTGTTTCCAGACTGGCACTTACCCACACACTGCCTGTAGCATCCTTTCCTGCCTTGAAGCCATCCTTTTGGATAGACTCAAAACCCTACTGTTGCCACAGTTTTCTTGTCCCACCGGGTCCCGCCACCCTTGAGCCCCAAATAAACACACGGGACGCTATATTAATTATTAAACTGTTGGCCGATGGCTAGGGCTCCTTATTGGCTAGCTATCTCTTAACTGTTAATCCATAACTATTAATCTATGTATATTGCGGTAAATAAGGATCAAGATAAACAAATAGGCCGAATAGATGTTTATTCAGGGAGAAATAACTTACAGCCTAGACAGATGAACACCAGCAATTTCCACCGGATGCTCTCCCGTCCGAGTCCCGCCAGCAAGAAAGCTTTTCCCGGCTCTTCCTCCGACCTCCTTCCACAGGTCACTTCCGCCCATGGCTCCACCCCCAATGGGCGTGGTCAGTGCCACAGAAGGACTATCTCACTACAATTCCCCTTTTAGTCTAAAGAAAAGATTTAGGCTTAATACAAAACAGTGAATAACAAGTGTGCTCTAAGAAAAGGAAAATCGAGAACAAAATGACCTACATATCTAGTCCTAGGGTGAAGGCATAATGGAGTTTACAATAGAGTTGTCCTAAGCTGGAAAACGTAAGTCTAGTACCTAATATATCTAACTAGGAAGAGAGAATAATAGTTGTGATAGTTTAATCTTCAACCTCATCAAGACCTGAGAAGGAAAATAAAGATACTAGAGTAGACAGGAAATGCGGATGGACAACTTCCAAAAGGTGCAGCAAGGACAGAAACAGCAAGCCACCTGGACAGTCACCCTAGGTCTCACAGCAATGTTGGTACACCCAGTTTTGGCTAAGGCCAAGAGAACTTGACAGACCACAACAACAGCAGGGAGGTAGAATGGCTGTCTTACCCTGACTTGGCAAGGTCCAGCAGTCTTCTATATTTGTCTCCTGCAAGCACATAGGACTGCATGTCCAAATCAGTGGTCAAGGTGGGGGAAGTTCTTTGCCCAAGAGGCTATTAGCTGAGGCAAGAATGAACTCCAGCAGGAGCAACAACAGTGTCCAACATATTTTCGGGAAAGTGCACGGTACTGTCAGGAGCAACAGTGTCTCATGTCAACGGAGTACTAATATTAAAACATTTAAATGTCATGTTCTGTATGTCTATGAAGTGATTGAAGATTGAGCATCTATATCTGACTAATCTCATAGGTACAGGAAACATGAGTGAAGATAATCTGTAATACTCAGGAACTTAGCTAAAAGACTGATTAAAACTTCCCTGAGTAAAGCAGGAACAAATACTTAAACAATGTAACTATATACATATACATACATAAAAATCCCTAAAATAGAGGTAGATTAGAAATATCAAGACAAGAGGTAGAACTATAAAGGGCAGCATGATAAATATCCCAAATTGTATCAATATACAAAATGTCTTAAATACAAGAAAAGTATACATACATAGAATATGGTAAAAAATAATGTGCATAAAATATCATAAGTGGAAAGATTTTACACAATATAACAAAATATAAACTTAGTTTTACATAGCTTACCACATATAAGAATATATAACAATGTAAGCTGTAAAATACTATCCCATTCTTACTCAAATTCACAAGAAAATAGGCTAATCTACCTATATCCCATCTAAACCATACCTTTCCCAACCATTCCCTATTCCTGTCTAAAAGATAAACCCGAGTGTAAGCATCACCTTCCATACCCAACCCTAAGTAACTAAAACCAACCCAAAGAAGATGACTATTATCCCAAAATTACAAGGGTAGGGAAAGGGGGCGTCGTTATCTTAAGGTTACTTCCTGCTGAAATGGGACAATGATTGCTCCAATGGATCCTGTAGGAAGAAAATTTTTAGCAACCAAATTTCTCAACAGAACTGGCTGTGACATATGTAGCTAGTCACAGTGTGGCAGAAAATTCTTGACTGTAGTTCTATTTGAAACTCTGGCCAGGGTGTAATTAAAAGGTGCACCATTACAGCTAGCTAGTCATGAGTTGTCTCGAGCAAAACAGTCTCAAACCGGTTTTAGGGTGATGTTTGTAGTTCAGATGCATCAGGTTGAGTCAAGTGGAAATGTTGATGTGGGGCCCCATCTTCTTTCTGGAGAGTTCAAAGACTGCTGTTAGGAATCGTTATTATTCCTTGTGGAAAAGTTACACATCAATATTAAAGTAAAATTGTCAAGTTTTAAGGTATGCATTAGGGAAAGACGACAATAAGCATTAAAACGTATGTGAGAAAATTAGGATGAGAGAAAATTGCGTATAAGAAATGAGTACCCAGATTTTGTTTTCTTCTGCCTTCCACCAATTGGCTTCTTGATTTAAGGCAGAAACCATGAATTTAATCTGAACAACATGCTTGAATTTAGAGAAGGAAAGCCAAATCCAACTCCAAAGCCAGCATTGGTTTACATAAATTGGGACTTCAGGAATACTAGATAGTAGAGAGAAATAGATTTCTGTATAGAAATAGTTTACTACAATTAAATATTTTTACCATATATCAGATTCTGCTTCATTAAGTGATTGTTTCTGAAGAGCTGTCTTCTCTTCTGTAGGTACCTACATGTTCAGTGTCTTTTGGCTGTTTGATGATAGGTTTTCTGTTTTCCTGTAAGAACAAGAACAGAACACTTCCCCTACCTTTGAGAGGTCTCCGCACACCTCATGGAACCTAATTTGTTGGATGACTTGTCATTTCTCTTCATTAAGATGTTTCTCTTGTTCAACTCGGATCTTGATTAACTTAGATGGTATCCATAGTTTTTCTTCTCCTGTAGATACAAATGCAAAACCCCTACCCCAACGTAACACATATCCTGCTTTCCATTCTGAGGTCAATACATCCTTGAAGTACACTGCTGATTTAGTTCAGAAGTTTTTTCTATTGTCCAGTGTCTTTCTGCAGCTGTTTTTCCTTTTTCATCAGCATTAAGAAAGTTTAATGTTAAAAGAGCATTATGTAATCTGTGTTTGGGTGTCATGGTTCCTCCTGCCTGTTTATGGAGCATTTCTTTTAAAGAACGATTGGATCTCTCAACCACTGCTTGTCCTGTAGGATTGTGTGGTATACCAGTTATGTGCTTTGTTATAATTCTCAAAAACCTGTTTCAATTTGCTGGAGACATATGCTGGAGCATTGTCAGTTTTTATTTGTGCAGGTATGCCTACAATGGCCATTACCTCTAATAGGTGTGTGATAACAGAATCAGCCTTTTCAGAGCTCAGAGCAGTAGCCCATTGAAACCCTGAAAATGTATCTATAGTGTGATGTACCTATTTTTAATTTTCCAAATTCTGCAAAATGAAACACATCCATTTGCCATATTTCATTACTATGTATACCTTTAGGGTTACTGCCTGGTGGTAAAGGAGTTTGGTTATAGAATGAGCAAGTAGGACATTTCCTTACTATTTCCTTGGATAGAAAAATCCTTTTTTAAACCTTTGCTGTTCACGTGGTGTTTCTTAGAAACTCTGAGGCTTCTAGCACACTTTCTATCAATAAATGATCAATTTCATCATTGCCTTGTGCTAGAGGACCTGGCAGACCCGTATGGGATCTGATGTGTGTTATATATATAGGATGAGTCTTCTTTCTGATTGTATCTTGTAACTGTATAAACAATGAAGTTAATTCTGTATTGTCAGGAATAAATTCTGCAGTCTCAATGTGTAAAACGACCCTCTCTGCGTATTGAGAGTCAGTAACTATATTGAGGGGTTCTGTAAAATCCATAAGTACCATGAGAATGGCATACAATTCTGCCTTTTGTACAGAATTGTAAGGGCTTTGAACCACTTTGCTAATTTTTTCTGATTTATATCCTGCCTTACCTGATTTGTTTGCATCAGTGTAGAATGTATGAACTCCAGAAATAGGTGTTTTACTTACAATGCATGGAAGGATCCAAATCGTTTTCTTTATGAATTTGATTCTCTCAATTTTGGGATAGTTGTTGCTAATCGTTCCCAAAAAGTTACTGCAAGCTCTCTGCCAATATTCATTATCTTTCCATAAGGAGGACATTTCCTCATTAGTTAAAGGTACTATACTTTCTGCTGGGTCCCTTCCTATTAGCTGACAAAGTCTTAATTTACCTTTTATAATCAAATCAGAGATCTTTTTATATGTTTTTAGTTTTTTATTCTGTTTATGTGGTAGGAATATCCATTCTAATATGATATCTTCTCTCTGCATCAAAATCCCTGAAGGATATTCTCTAGATGGTAATATAACCAGAATACAGTCTAGGTTTGGATCCACACGGTCCACATGTGCTTCTAGTATCCTCTTTTCTACCCATTCTAATTCCTTCTCAGCTTCAGCTGATAGTATTCGTGGACTATTCAAGTCCTTATCTCCTTTTAGGGCCATTTTCAAGTTTTTCAAATCATGCCCTTCTACTCCAATAATGGTTTGCAGTTGAGAAGTCTCTCCTAGTAATTTTTGAAGATCATTAAGAGTCTGGTAGCTATCTCTTCTGATCTGTACTTTTTGTGGTCTAATTTTCTGTAGACCTATTTTATATCCTAAGTAGTTGATAAACTCTCCTTTTTGTATTTTTTCCAGGTGCAATTTGTAATCTCCAGCGAGGTAAAATTTCCTATACTTTCTCAAACATTTTTTCTAATATTTCTCCTTTAGAGTCAGCTAACAATATATCATCCATGTAATGATAGATTATGGATTGTGGAAACTGTTTACGAATTATTTCTAGCGGTTTTTGTACAAAATATTGGCACAGGGTGGGGCTATTTAGCATTCCCTGTGGCAAAACCTTCCATTGATATTTCTTAACCGGTTGAGAATTATTGTAATTAGATACTGTGAAGGCAAATTTCTCTTTATCTTGTTCTTGTAAAGGTATAGTGAAGAAGCAATCCTTTAAATCAATAACTATAACAGGCCATTCTTTGGGTATCAAAGAAGGCAAGGGCATTCCAGGCTGTAGAGAGCCCATTGGCTGGATAACTTTATTGATGGCTCTCAGGTCTGTAAGCATTCTCCATTTACCAGATTTCTTTTTGATCACCAATACAGGAGAATTCCAAGGGCTGGTTGATTCCTCGATATGTCCAGCATTTAACTGTTCCTGAACCAGGCTTTCTAAAGCTTCTAACTTCTCAGAGGTCATAGGCCATTGTCCTACCCAGACAGGTTCCTCTGTTAGCCATTTTAAAGGTAGGGCTTTTGGTTCCTCTGTTTGTTCAGCACTTGTATTCTGTTTTTGTACTGCCTGGATATTTGGTATCTGTCTTGTATAGTACTTAACAGTATTTTTTCCACAATCATGAGGTCGTTTATGGTTCCTATCTAATACTGGAGGAATATTAATCTGTGTATTCCATTCTTGTAATAGATTACGACCCCATAAATTTATCACTACATCAGCCACATATGGTCTCAACCTTCCTCTCTGTCCTTCTGGTCCTATACATTCAATCCATCTCATGCTTTGTTTTACCTGAAACAGGGTTCCAATCCCTAAAAATTGAACATTTACCTCATGCAGGGGCCATCTTTGAGGCCAAGATTTATTAGATATGATAGTTACATCAGCCCCTGTGTCCAGTAAACTGTCAGTCTATTATTCATCTTAACTATCAATCTAGGCCTATGACTATTTATAGCGGTTTGCCAAAATATACGTTTTTTATTTCCTTCTGTCATGTTTGATTAAACTTCCGTCACTAGTTTGTCATCCAGAGCAGTATGAGTTTTTATAATAGGCACAGAATTTTCTAATTGTCCTGTGGGAGATTGTCTTCCACTGTGACTGGGAATGTTCGGACCACCTGTGACGTGGGGGCCTTCGAGAGGCCCCCCAAGGAGTTTTCCGATGGTAAAGGGTTTCCTTGCTTGTCTCTGGTTGATCTACACTCATTTGTCCAGTGTCTGCCTTTGCCACACATTCTACATAACCTAGGAGGCTGAGGCCTTCTGTTTGATTCATTCCTGGGAGTGTTATTTCTAGGGATGCTTTGCCTACAATTTCCTTTTAGATGTCCTATCTTACCACAGTTATAACATCTGACATGTTGATATCTCTTCAAACCTTTGGAGATGGCTTCTCCTACCCAAACTTCTAAGTCACCATAGTAAGGAACTCTGTTATCTTGATGTCTTCTCTGACCTTTAGATATGGCTTCTCCTACCCATGCTTCAGTCTTATTGTCATTATACTCAATGTTGCCTGTATATAGGACCCATTCATCCAAGGGTGCTGATCGCATTTTTAAAGGCCAAAGCACCTGTTTGCATTGAGAATTCGCATTCGCATAAGCTAAAGATTCTATGAGTATTCGCCTAGCATCTATGTCTGCTACCTCTAATTGTACTGCCCTAGATAATCTTTCTAGAAAGACACTAAAGCGTTCTCTAGGTCCTTGTCTTATCTTGGTATAGGGTTCTATCCTCTCTCCTAATTCATGAACCTTATCCCAAGCATTCAAAGCTGTTGTACTGCATAGAGACAAGGTATGTTCATCATAGGCAGCTTGGGTTTCTGGGTCAGCATAAAGACCCTCACCAAGAATTTTATCTTGGGGAGCTTTATAACCTTTCTTTAAGCCCTGAAGTTCAAGAGCTTTTGCTTCCTCTCTCCATAAAGCCCTCCATTCTAATTGAGAGGAGTTTTCAAGGACAGCTGATATTAATTGATCCCAATCCTTAGGGGTTACCTTGTTATTCCTTGCCCATGATTCTACTAATTGCTTCACATAAGGTGCCATAGGAGACTACTGCTTCCTTTATACCTTTTAAATCTTTCATACATATTGGTTCCCACTGATATGCAACGACATCTTTTGGGTGTTTTTTCGTTGCTGGTTTTTCATTGATACAGGGAAAGCTTCCCTGACCCTAAATGGTGTGGAAAATTTTAAGTCTTTTTCATGCCCTGTTACCTGTAGTTCTTCTTCTGATGTATCAGACTGAAGGTCTTCTAAAGCCTGAAATCTATTCACCATTGTTTCTTTGAGTGTCTTAACTTCTTGAATCAAATAACTTTCTAGAGACTTCATTGCATCAGTCAGTTTCTTACTTTCTCCAACTACAAATGATTCCATGTTTTTAATCTTCTCATCCTTAGATATTATCTGAATGGCGTGTAAACTGCCTTCCAGAAACAATGTTCTATCTGCTAGCTTGCCATTATCCTCAGACATGGAAGAGATTCTATCATCTAGTCTTTTTATCTGATGTTCCAGTTTTTTAAACTTATTAGTAGCTTTCTCCGACCAGGAACGAGCTGTTTCTGCTAGCGTGTTAATGAATTGCATTGTTTCTGTTCTGGTTATTGAGGTATCTGACATGAAACAAATTCTGTTTTTTACTTGGTCATTTTCATGTTCCACGGTTTGTATTCTACCTGTCAGCTCTCCAACGCCATCTTCAATATTCTGAACCTTTCTTTCTATACTTTCTATGCTTTGAATTCTATCATTTTCAATGTTTCGAATCCTTGTTACTAAGTCTCCTATGGTTTGTACAAGTTCCTTATTGTTTGCTGTAATCTCAAACCATTTCTTTAAGAATATCATGTTAATGATGAAACCCATTGCTATTACAAAATAAAAGTACATATTGGTCCAGTCATAAGTTTCTTCTGCTAAAATCCCTTCTATATATGAAGTAAAATAATTCCTAAAGTTCTGCATTGTAAAATTATCTGACATAGTTATGGAACAATTGTTCTCAGATATTATATCAGCTTAAATTGCAAAGGATGTTACAATTACCTTAGGTGTAATTCTGCTGTCCTGGAACTTTGATACTTTTAGTTGTAGATCTCAGCTTGTGGTAGTTACGCCTGGAGGTGTACCCACCAAATAGCGTCCAGCCGCAGAGGACCCATCTGATCCCGGTTCTGCCCGGAAGTGTACCGCCAAATATCGTCTGGCAGCAGACGATCCTTCTGATACCGGTCCCTGTAGAATAGCTCTTAACAAACTATGGCAAGCGAAATTTTGTTAGACAAATGAGTAAAAGGAGTCTTGTGGAATTACTGGGACTGCAGGGCTAACCGCGGGAAAATGCACAAGAAGGGCGGGTGCCGAGAAAATGCACAAGAAGGGTGGGTGCCGAGCGGCAAAGTGCAGTGCGGAAATGGGCAAAAAATGAGAAGTGGTGAGTGCCTTCTCAGGCCCGCTTTGGCGACAAAGATCTCCTTTGCTGTAAGGAAGAGGCAAATGTCCCAAAGCTGTGGTGAGTCCACCTGGTTAGGCAAGGGACCCTGCCTCTTGGGGATGGTGGGGGAGGGGAGCAGCGTCTGCCGCCTGGGTGAAACCCAGGTCCCCTAAAAATCCTAATCCCGCTTCTGACACCAGATATTGCGGTTAAATAAGGATCAGGATAAACAAATAGGCCGAATAGATGTTTATTCAGGGAGAAATAACTTACAGCCTAGACAGAGGAACACCAGCAATTTCCACTGGATGCTCTACTGTCCGAGTCCCTCCAGCAAGAGAGCTTTTCTCGGCTCTTCCTCCAACCTCCTTCCACAGGTCACTTCCGCCCATGGCTCCACCCCCCAATGGGTGTGGTCAGTGCCACAGAAGGACTATCTCACTACATATGTATGTCTACATGGCTGTGGCTTACGGGAGAATGCCCGGACCTGTTACTCCTTCTGCTGGGCTCTCCTGCCTGCCTTTCCCAGAATTCTCCTTTTGACTCCTAGTCCTGCCTATCTTCCTTCCTCATTAGCCAAACAGTGTTTTACCCACCAACCAACAAGAGAAACGAACATACAGGAGGACATTCCGATCACCCCACTAAACCCATTTCTGTTTTTATTTAGAAGTCAACCCCTTTCCCACTCTTTCTTTGACTATTTTACTCTAAATGTTTTTCTGTTTGTTTTGTTTTGTTTTTGGAGGGGGTGTCTATGTGTGTTTTTTCTCCTCTTTGCTGACTCACATGACTGCCACCAGCTTCTTGCCTCCCCCAGTTTCTGTTCTTCCTCATTGGCAGAACCCTCATGTGTCCAGCATACTGCCTCAAGCCCTGACTCAGCTCCTGCTGTCGAGGGCTAAGCAGAAGTCCCCGGGGTGAGTCCTCCCGAGAAGCTGCTTTCTTGATGTAAAAGAGGGAAAGAACATCCTCAGTGGTGATCTGTCTATGCCTTCTTATTTTCTTCTTGCGTGGGACACAAACATGATGTTGTGAGATGTCACAGCCTCTTTGTGACCGTGAAGATAAGTGCCTCCAGCAAAGTGTTCAGAGCAGAGACGGACATTACAGGGAGGCTGGGGACTTAGTGACCTGTTTGAGCAGTTGCCCCTGCTTCCTACAACCTTGTTACGTTGTAAAAAGCAAACCTTTCTCTGACTAAACCATTGTAGTGCATAAAGTCAAATGCAAGCCTGATCTAATTCCCAAATGTATTTCTATGTCAGATGTCTCTGCTCACGCCATCGCTGTTCTACTCAGTATCTCCATCTCCCTTCTCCTGCTTCCACCAACGCCCCGGATGTGTTCACTGTTCAATGCCCCAAAGTGCCCGTCTTAGCACCTTGCCCACAGTCTTCTCTCTCTCTCTCTCTCTCTCTCTCTCTCTCTCTCTCTCTCTCTCTCTCTCTCTCTCTCGATAAGAGCATTAGCTCAGGTACACAACAGAAATAAAGGAAAGGTCCACAACTGTGTGTTGGGAAGAATTTTGATGTATCCTCATGAATGTGAACTTGTGTCCAAATGAGGAACTTCTCATGCATCTCAGCATACGGGGCATCATAGGTGCACATTCCCTCTGAGGCTTTGTCTCCAACATCCCCACTCCTGGTAGCAGATCCTATCTTCATTTGGTTAGAAGGAATGGAACCATTTAGATGACAGCTAATCATACACATGTTAGATTCTTTCTGCTTATAACTCCAACTGTCTTTTTAAATGAGTCCTCTTGGCTTCTGTTGATACATGGTCTGACCAGGCTGATTGGCTCTGTGGAATAATTCTTACAGAAGAATCTGCTGTGGCCTCAGCAGAGAAGAAAGACAAGCTCTCTTTGTTGTCTAGTTTTGTTTCAACATAGCACAAGCTACAGCTACTTGAAAGGAGAGAACTTTAGTTGAGAAAATGCCTCCATGAGATCCAGCTGTGGGGCATTTTCTTGATTAGTGATTGATGGGGGGAGGGCCCAGCCCATTGTGGGTGGTGCCATCCCTGGGCAGGTGGGCCTGGGTTCTATAAGAAAGCAGGCTGAGAAAGCCATGGGGAGCAAGCCAATAAGCAGCATCCCTCCATGGCCTCTGCATTAGCCCCTGCCTCCAAGATCCTAACATGTTTGAGTTCCTGCCATGATTTCCTTCAGTGATGGACTGTGATGTGGAAATGTGAGCCAAAAACCCTTTCCTCTCCAGGTTGTTTTGTCATAGCAATGGTAACCATGGTGCTCGGCACACCTCTATCTCCCCAGTCTGGACATCTGCATCTTTGGAATTCAGAAGATTCTGTTTATGTCTTGCTTCCTCTCCTAACATCCCCTCTCACATTAGGTCTCTCAACCCCTGAACTGATGTTACAGATGTTTGTCAGCTGCTATGTGGGTGCTGGGACTGAGCCCAAGTCCTCTGCAAGAGCAACCAGTGCTCTTTTTTTAAAAAATAAGTTTAAAATAATATTTACTTACTGTGTATACTGTGTTCTGTCTGCATGTGTGCCTGCATGCCAGAAGAGGGCACCAGATCTCATTATAGGTGGTTGTGACCCACCATGTGGTTGCCAGAAATTGAACTCAGGACCTCTGGAAGAGCAGCAACCAGTGCTCTTACTGCTGAGCCATCTCTCCAGCCTTACAGCCAGTGCTCTTAATCACAGAGATATCTCTCCAGCCCCATTTTAGAGTGTTCTTCATGGCAAGTAGGAACTTGTTCCAAGTCTGCTGCTGGAAACCTGCCAAGTTTAACCAAGTTCCCCCTCTGTTGTTTCACATCTCACAAACTCAAGGAGACAAGCGAGTATACACAGGGCATTGGCCTCCACTCACCAGTTCCTAAAACAATAAGAAATCATGGAACTGTGGTACCCACAGAGTTCATTTCTAGTCTATGGTAGCAATGGGCAGATGCCCACTGCATCTCCCTGGGCCTCAGTTTCTTAGGTTTATAAAGTGAAGAGTTTAAGATGTACTGAAGATCCCTCAACTACAAGTTTCAAGAGCCCATGCTCAGCTACTGAGGAGGCTAAGGTAGGAAGATCACAAGTTCAAGGCCAATGTGGACATCTTTGTCAGAGGCACTGACTTCAGTCTCCAGGGCTACTTAAAAAAAATGGGGTGGTGGTGAAGGGGAAGGGGGGTACAGGTACAAGTCAAAAGGTATTTCAGTACATTTAAAAGATTCTATAGAACTATTCCAACTATTTCCTAATAGAAACAGAGTCTACTCTCTAGAATAAGACACCGGGCAGGTATCCCGCATACAGCTGCAAGTGAGGAGGGCACCAGACACTAGCTGGGCTCTGCGTGTTATTCAGTCCTGGCCTTCAGTTCTTACCATCCCAGGCCCCCATGGGTTAAGGGCAGCGCCCAGGCTAATGCAGCTAAGAGACTCCATGAGCAGTGGCCACAGAGAGGACCTGGGCAGATCATTTCTGAATTGAGGCCAAAAGTCCTTTATCCACACAGGAACTTGTTTGCCATCTACCTGGTATGTTCTAGAAAACATGGAGACAGAGCATAGTCTCACAGCCTTGTGTGTTGATTCTCTGAAAGATGTTTCTATTTCCAGAAGCTCAAGGCAGACAAAGGAGAGTTGCTTGGATGAATGTGTGCTATTTTTAGGTTGGAGTATTTGAGGGGACTCCAGCCGACTACACTGCAGGATGGCTTAACACAAGATTTCCATGAATTTCTCCAGGAACAACTAGGAGGCTGCAACTATCTAGGAAGAAAAGGAGGAAGACCAGCTTGATTGACAGTCATTGTGTCTTCTACAGGGCAAGCTTCCCACTTGGTCATGAAGCAGCAAGAGAGCCCTTACTGGATGTTAAAACAAAACAAAACAAAAACAAAAACAAAAAAACTTTGACCCCAAGAACCATGGGCCAGTCACTTCTATTCTTCATAAATTTCCAGGTCTCCAGTATTTTGTTATAGCAATGGAAAATGAGTTAAGCCAAGAAACAGTGGAACGGAGGATGGCTAACTGTTCGCTCCAATAACTTTCTTATTTTTCTTTAACTTAAGTACCATGTTGTTTATTGATGCAAAATAGAATCTCAACTAATTCCTGTTAACTCAGTCTTGTGGGTTATCCTTTTCTTTGTCCCTATGGCCCATGTGACAGCAACACTTGGGGGATGGGATCTAATGGGCACATGTAGGATTCAGTTGACATCTTTCTTTTCTCTTCCCCTCTCTCTCTCTCTCTCTCTCTCTCTCTCTCTCTCTCTCCCTCTCTCTCTCTCTCTCTCTGTGTGTGTGTGTGTGTGAAAACACAAACCATAAAATGTAATCATCTTTACCAGTTTTAAGTGCTGGTTGCATTTTTGTTGTTGTGAAACAGAGCTCCGAAACTTTCCCATCTTGCAAAACTGAAACTCTGTACTCATTAAACAACCCCCCACACTCCGCCCCAACTACCAGGCTCCTGAATCCACTAACCTGTTAGCTGTTTCTATGGTTCTGACTACTCTAGATCCTTCCTATGAGAGTGTCTTTCGCCAATCATATCCCCATAAACACTATGGCAAGCTTCAGACCAAAATGCAGAGTTTTCTTAGCACTGGAAAGCTATTCTTGTGAGTGAATAGTTAACAAAGAGTCAGGCCACTGAGAGCCCTACTACACCAACCATGTTTGCTGTGTCCCTTCCCTGGGATCACTTTTTTTTTTTTTTACCAGACTAGTTTGTTGTTGAGTTGTAGATGTTCTTTACATGTGTGAGATATAGACACATGATTTGCAAGTATTTTCTCCCATTCCAGACTGACGTTTTTCTTGCAGACTATCTCCCTCAATAGTAGTAGCTAAGATGTGCTGTCCTCATGCCTATCTATTTTTCTTTTGTTTCCTGTGATTTTAGTATCACCCCTGGGAAATCAGTACCAAATCCAATGTCATGACGCTTTTCACTTGTTTTCTTCTACGGGTTTTATGCTATAGAATATTCCTTTACACTGTGTGAGTATTTGTCATTGTGACTGGTTTAATAAACAAGCTGACTGGCCAGAATGATGGGGTGAGGAAAGGCAGAGTCGCTGGCAAACCCAGAGAAGCAAGATGAGAAGGCTGTACTGAGAAAAGGTACCAAGCCAGATGGATAAGCATGGCTAAGGAGTATGGGTTAATTTAAGTGTAAGAGTTAGCCAGTAACAAGCCTGAGCTATCGCTCTAGCAATTATTTGGGAAGCAGCTGCCAGGTATTTGGGACAAGCAGTCAGGACAAGAAACTCCCATTTACAGTCTTATGGTTGGGATCTTAAATTTGGATCTTTAATTCATTTAGAGTTAACGCTTTATGTGGAGAGAAAGGTACTTGTTGCTAAGCCTGACAACCTGAGATTGATCCCTGCAACCTTAATAATGGGAGTAGAGAGCTGAGTCACCTAAGCTGTTCTCTGACCTTTATACATGTGCCATGGTACATACATGCATGTGCACATACACAATAAGTAAATGTAAAAAAGAACTAGAAAAAAAATTGCAAAAGTGGGGTTGGAGAGATGGCTCACTCATTAAGAGCACTAGCCCTTCTTCCAGAGGATTCTAGTTTGGTTCTGTGTGTGTGTGCACACACACAGAGCAGCTCACAACCATCTGTCTGTCACTCCAGTTCTAGGGGATCTAGCACCATCCTCTTTGGACATAAGGCATGTACACAGTACACAGACATAAGAACAACCATATACATAAAATTAAGAAGAGTGTTCTTCCAGAGGGCCTAGGTTTGGTTCCCAGCATGCACATGGCAGCTCACAACCACCTGGAGCCCTAACTTCTGGAGATCTGACATTGTCTTCTGGAGTCTTTGGGCACTTACATGCATGTGGTACACACAGAAAAAGTAATAAATGAATCTTTTTTAAAAATTGCAAAGTTGTAACTAAATGCCATTCTTTACACTAAAGTTTTTTTCCCCCAAAACTATTTTGATAAAAACCAGTTTATATCAACACAAGACCCATAGCAACGAAGTCTTATTAATTTAAAGGAGTCAATACATCATTTTAAAAATTCTGGCTTGCAGTTTCTATTAGGATAGAATTAGCCCACCAAATGGGCTTTTAGAGTCCTTAGTAAAGTCTACCTGCGGGAGAGGTCCTGAGACCAGTATGTTTGAGGGCTGCTGTCTCTAAGAAGGCTGCTGTGCTCATGGTGGCTTTGAAGTCCTGCTGTCTTTCACGCCTTTGTGTCCTTCCTGCTGACTTCACACCAGCATGCCACAGGAGGGCAGCAGATCCCACAGTGAGCCCCAGAGGTCTTCACCCTAGGGGGGATGTCACGAAGTCAGTATGCTGTCTCCAGCCTCTCGTGGTATCTGGCCCAGAGTCATAATCCAGGTCCTTGCTCTGTGGGAGACTTAGCCCTGTTTTCCCATCCAATACCCCTGGAGAAAGCATCAGAATATTGGACCCTCCTCAGGTAAGAGCCTGGCCACTTTGCTCAAGATTTTTGGGGGAGCCACATTAATTCAGTGTGGCAGAGAGGGTCACAGAGTCCCTTTCCAGTCTCAACTTTGACCCGGAAGGGTTGGTTCTTGTGGGAATGGTCTTCTGGAAGAGCACCCCGAACCACTAAGTGTTTAATAGCATACTGTTATCATGCTGGTCTAGCAAGTTTCCTATCACTGCAACAGTACCTGAGATCAACAACTTAGAAGGATGCAGGCTTATGCTGGATTTGTGGTTTCAGGGCCTTTGGTCCATGGTTGCTGGCTTCGTAGCTATGAGTCTTGTGACAGCACAGTACATCACAGCAGGAACATCAGTACTAATGGGAGAACCCTATTTATCTCATGGCCCCCAGCAACATGCTTCACCTTCCAGCATTAGAGTAGGCCACTACCATGCCATGAGGTAACACATTTGAGTAGAAGAGTCTACAGTCTGAAAGTTGGTAGCAAACAGATTTATCTAGAATATTGACCTATGGTTCTCAACCTGTGGGTTGCAACCCCTTTGGAGGTGGAATGGCCCTTTCACAGGGGTGGCATATCAGATGTCCTGCTATCAGTCATTTACATTATGATTCATAAAAGTAGCAAAATTACAGTTAGGAAGTAGCAACAAAAATAATTGTATGGTTGGCAGGGGAGGGTCACCGCGACCTGCGGGAACTAGATTCAAGGGTAGCACCATTAGGAAAGTGGAGAGCCACTGTTTTTAACATCGGGGCAGGGAGGTGGGGGAGGAGAGGGGAGTGCAAGCATTCTACTTGCCTTTATACCCAGGATGAAGGTGCAAGGAGAGGCCACAGGGGGAATTTTACCCATAACCAGGGCCTGATGTTGGCATCAAAGCAAGTCATGGGAATCTCTAGCAATGGAAAGCAAGGCTTGTTGGCTACGTAATACAGTCTTTTAGCTTCCCCTTAGATTTCCCCAAACAACCTTAAAGCAACCCAGTGTGAGTGAGCTGGTTCAAATGTGGACCGGCAGAAAATAAAGTCACCAGATAAAGGTCCAAGTCCCACATTGCTCAGTTTCTGATCCATGCTCTTTCTCTGTCACTGTAATTCCAGCCTCCACAGGTTTCTCCCTCCCCTCTAGGTATTCCCTGTCAAGTGTGGTCAACCCAATGATATATACAAATACTAGTCCTTGCTGCTGTAGGCCTAGTAACCAAGATAATCTAGGCTTTGAAAGTCAAGGCAAGGTTATAGCCCTGCTTCTACCATGTGGAAACTTTGCAGTCTTGGGCAAGGTGCCTAACTTCTCTGAGTCTCCATTTCCTCCACCGCCAGAGGCAATAATAATATCACTGAGTTGTGAGAATCACATAGCATAAGGAATCACAGAGATTAAGTCAGTGCTTGGATGATAGCAAGTGCTCAACAGGCTATGCCCAGCATTGCATTTGAAATGTACTATTTTGAGACAGGGGTTTCATGTAGTCAGTCTAGTCTGGCCTTGACCTTGCAACATAGCTGAGGATGACTTTGAATTCTTATTCTTCTGCCTTTGCCCACTAAGGGCTAGGATTACAGGTGAGTACCATCACACCTATTTTTAAGCAGTGCTGAGGGACTGAATCCAGGACTGTTGTACAGGCCAGGCAAGCATTTTGCCAATATATATCTCCAGCCCCATGCTTAGCCATTTTAAAGAATGTGCTGTTTTCACGTGTTATCACTATGTTGTTCAATAGCTGTCTTTTACTAGTTCCTCCTGTGGGTTTGGGATCCTTTCCCCCCTACCCCCACCTCAGCCCCTGCTAACTAACCCTCTGCTTTCTGCCTCTCTAAATCCAGCCTGTTTAGATTCCACATATAATCGAGGTCATCTGGCTCACTTAATTCAATGTCTTCCAGGTTTAGCTATGTTATAGTAAATTATAAGATTTCTTTCTTATTAAGGTTATTTTTAGGGCATTGTATTATATGTATGTCCCATATTTCTTCACCCATTCATGCACTGACAGGCACTTAGGCTGTGTAGATTTCTTGGCTGTTGGGAACAGGATGCAATGAACATGGAAGAGCTTTAGAGAGACAATTCATTTTCTTTAGATATACTCTCTGTAGGGCAATTTTTGGATCACACAATAGTTCTTTTAAATGTTTTCTTTTTTTGTTGGTGGTATTTCATAAGCATTTTTGTATGTGATCCTTAGGTACGAGTGTGTGGGCATATGTCTCTTGTCAACGGCTTCAGGGAAGAGTCTGCCAGACAGTCTGCAGGACACAAAGAAAAGTGACTGACAAACTGCCAATACAAGAAGACAGTTTAAACTTTCCTACTTTGCTGAAGAATCTTCTAGACACACCATGGCCTATGGGCTGAAAATGGAACATTACAGAAGAACTTCAGGTGATTGATCAGGCAATGAGTTGTCTCTGTCATTTCTAGAGTTTATATACTATCCTTCTGTGGTCTTTGAAGGAGTTGAAGACAGATAGTTATGGTTATAGTTTTCCTTAGTTAGGCTTAAAGATAAGTTACATATAGGACTTTAGACTCACAAATATAGGATAGATGATAGAGTAGTTTCTTAAATCTTGCTAAATGTTAATGGACTAAATAGTGTTAACTGTGATTCTTATTTGATAACTGTTGTGTGATATATTTTGCTATGTTAAGGTTAAAACCCTTCTTTTTATTTAGACAGAAAAGAGGAGATGATGGGAGATGCCATTATGTATATATGTTTCTCATACTGATTAATGAATAAATCACTATTGGCCAATAGGAAAGGAAGATAGGAGGGACTAGGAGACAAGGAGGAAAGAGGAAGTAGTAAGGAGGAGTCAGCATGGAGAGACCGGGGAGACCAGATGCCTGCTCCACTCGCTGATAAGGTGAAACCACTTGGAAATACATAGATTAACACAAATGGGTTAATACTTAAGACAGAGCTAGCTGATAAGAAACTCGTACCTGACCAACAGTATTATATCAAATACAGAGTCTCAGTGTGTTATTTGGGGAAGGTGTGGTGGTGGGACAAGACCAGCGGCCGGAGGAAAAACCTTACTCCTTACAGGCACATACCATGGTGTGTGTATGGAGGTCAGAGAACCATCCTGGTAGTAGGCCCTTATCTTCTACCTTGTGTGAGAAAGGGTCTCAGCTGTTCGTTGTATGTGTACTAACTGGCCCATGAGCTCCCTGGGATGCTCTTGTCCCCACCCTCTGCCACACCTTACAATTACAGTCATGCGCTGTGCTCAGTTTTATGTGGGCTCTGGGATTTGAACTTGGGTCCTCATACTTGCATGGCAAATGCTTTTATTCACTGAGCCCTTTCCCCAGCCCATCATAAATATTCCTCTGTGTCATTAAATATTCTACAGAAGTAACTTCAAAGGCTACATTGTAGTTTATTATATCGATGATTAATACTTTTCATAACCATTTGTTTACCACTATACTTTTAGGTTAACATTTTTGCTACTATGAATAAACTTCTTGTGCATAGCCTTTGTGCAAAATAACTTTGTTCATATTTTGTGGCTGGCAGTGGTACTATCCATGAGATGCAAGGAGGAAATCTAGTTCAGCTTGACTTAGCAGGCTGGTTCAAACTTCTAGAGTCTGACACCAGGCAGTTTATTTTAGCCATATTTAAGCACAGTACTATGTTGGAAAAATGTTTCCTGATGACAATAACTCAGTGGTGTATATGATATGTGTATGTGACAAAGTTATGTTTACATTGGAATAAAGTACATATGGCCTCTTTCATAAATATAGGAACTGCTGACTCAAACAATGCTCCAGATAAGGGACTAGGGAGAATGACTGAGACAAACACAATGCCTGTGGGAGTCACTAAAGCACAAGTTTCATCTCTCAGAAGGATGGGCTTACAGACTGAGAAGCAATGCTCAAGATCTAGGAGGGGTGAGTCTGGGATAAACAAACATAATAGTCTGGGTGATTTGGGTGATTTGGTCCTACAGACAGCAAAAGATCAGCAGGTTGTAAACTGCACCTACTCTCGGCAATCCTAGAAGAGGAAGGAGACAGCATGCATGTTTAACTTTCTTGCTTTCCCCAGTGCTTATCTGCATGCATAAGGACCTGTATCCCTTACAATACTTTAAATTATTTGTTTAGAGTAAGCTTAGTAAGAATATGGATGGATACTGTTAAAGCTAACTCCTTTAAAAGGAGGAAGCAAAGGCCATCTGGATGACATGCTGGCTCTTAGCCATCAGTTTTCACCTTTCCGAGTATTCAAGTCCATTCAATTAATCATCTCTTTATCCCACTTCTGTGTTAATGTCTAGTTCACCAGTGCATACTTTTTAGATTCAGATTTTGTACTCTTTTTGACAATCAAGATGACAATGCAGGCCTCCTCAGCCTTCTAGCGGCATTTCTCCTCACCAAGATTTCTTCAAGGTAAAATTTAGCTTACTGTGACCCCACTCAGTACCTTTGGATAGCCAGATCAAAACACTAAGATATTCTGCACAGCAGAGTGCTTTCTTATGATCTCTTCAGAACCAAAATTGTCCTTTAACTTTCTTCCCTGGTTATTATTTCCTTCTCTTTAATAAGGGGGACTGTTAGCTACCACACAAATTAGTGTAGTCTTCTGCTATCTAGATACATGTATAGTTGGCATTTTCCAGCCCTGATGTCGCTGTGTAATTGCATTTCTAGTGGAGCTATGGCAAATGAGGTGAGCACCACTACCAGGTTTGGCCACTGAACCCCATGGGGGATAATGTGAAATCGAGGTGATGCCCACAACAGCCTTGGAAGTCACAAGAAAAGTTGCAAGTGACTATCAGACCCTTTCTCAGCCAAGCTGGAGGAAGAACACCCTGCTGACCATTCAACTCAGGGGTGTGGATTTGGTGTGATTTTCCCTGAGAGGGTTTTGTACTAGAAGCTCATCCCTTGTATGGTGATATGGAAAGGCTATGGGATCTTTAGCAGACAGAGCCTAGTGGCAGGTAATTAGGTCATTGAGGACCCCATCTACAGAAAAGATTAATACTCATCTATTATGAGTAGGTTTTTCCCTGCCAGCCTGGGCCCACCACCGTGCCAGCTCCAAACAACACACAGAGACTCTGTATTTGATATAAAACTGTAGGCCAGTTAATAGTTTCTTATCGGCTAGCTCTGTCTTAAATATTAACCCATGTCTATTAATCTAAGTACTTCCACGTGGTTTCATCTTACCAGAGAAAGGGGCCAGCATTCTGCTCTCTCCAGTCTCTCCATGTTGACTCCTCCTTACTACTTCCTCTCTCCTCCTTCTCTACTAGTCCCGCCTATCTTGCTTTCCTATTGGCCAATAGTGATTTATTCATTAACCAATAAGAGAAACATATTTACAGAATGACATCTCCCATCATCGCCTCTTTTCTGTCTAAATTAAAAGAAGGATTTTAACCTTAACATAACAACATATCACACAACAGTTATCAAATAAGAATCACAGTTAACACTATTTAGTCCATTAATATTTAGTAAGATTTAAAAAAACTATTCCATCATCTATTTTATCTTTGTGAGTCTAAAGTCCTATATGTAACTTATCTTTAAGCCTAACTAAGGAAAACTATAACCATAACTATCTGTCTTCAACTCCTTCAAAGACCACAGAAGGATAGTATATAAACTCTAGAAATGACAGAGACAACTCATTGCCTGATCAATCACCTGAAGTTCTTCTGAAATGTTCCATTTTCAGCCCACAGACCATAGTGTGTCTGACAGACTCTTCAGCAAAGCAAGAAAGTTTAAACTGTCTTCTTGTATTGGCAGTTTGTCAGTCACTTTTCTCTGTGTCCTACAGACTGTCTGGCAGGCTCTTCCATGAAGCAGGAACTCCGCAACACTGTTCATCTTGTATCTGCAGTCACATTCCTGTGGGTCCTGCATGTTCAGTTTATACAGCATAAAGTCAAACAGTCCAGACAAGAGCAGTATTTTGTACAAATAGCTAGTCTTGCAATATTGGAAGCAAACTCCATAATGCATTTCTTCAAGGTCCATCTTCCTTTCTGATGCAGGTGGTATTGCCAGGAGCAGTTGTGCCTCACTGTTAAGAAAAACCCTAAACCATTTTAAATGCCATATTCTGTAGGTCTTTGAAAGGTTTGAAGAATGCCTATTTATCTCAAATACATCTCTGAATATCTAGAAATCCTAAGTAACTTAACTATAAGTTTTGACTATTATAAGTAACGATCTATAATCTGTACTGTTATACATTTTTAAATGAGCTATATAAACACAATACCTAAACAAGAGGAGAAATATACATATCACAAAATTGAACTTAAATTTGTATCAATAAATGAAAATCCATTCCAAAAACAAAGTATTCATATCTATACAATAATCCCCTTATTACCTTTATAAGATTGATTGTGGTCATTAACCATTTATAACTAACCCCATTTAAATGAAAACAAACATTTATAATTTGGGAATTTGGGTGTTGTTCTTTCCAAACTATTTCCTGCTGGTAGGGGGTGCTGTCATGGGAATCCTAAGAAGATGAAGAAATCCTGGCTGTAGTCTGCAAGGCTGCTTTGTCCCAACTCTTTTGAATGTTTGATCACCTGGGACACTGTTTCAGGGGGTCTGGCTTGATCAAACCACATTAGTCTGGAAGGAATCCACAGCTTTTCATTTTTGGAGAGAGGGACCAGTGTTCTGCTCTCTCCAGTCTCTCCATGTTGACTCCTCCCTACTACTTTCCAGAATCTTCCTTGTCTCCTAGTCCCACCTATCTTGCTTTCCTATTGGCCATTAACGAATTAACGAATAAGAGAAACATATTTACAGAATGACATCTCCCATCACTCATCTTATGAAATACATTAGTTCTTCCAAGAATGAGTTGTTATGAAAGAAGCCCTGCCTGATCCCTCAACCATTGGATTCCTACTTTGCATCGCAGGTGGCCACTTTTGTAGGGGATACCATTGTGATGTCATTCACCATGAGGCCATCACTAGAGACTGAATTAATAGGCCATTCAGTCTTGGACTCGTAGACTCTAGAACTGTGAGTTAAATAAACATCTCTTCTTTGTGGAATGTATCTTTGGACCTTTTGCTATAGGAACAAAAAGGGACTAGGACACCACTGCTTTTGTATTTGATTATGGAACTATTTTTCTCTGATTACAAAGGAGGATCATTTGTAATCTACAGCCACACTTGGTTCTGTGCAAGCCATATTTCCTTTAATCTTGACTCACAAGATTAGCTGTGCATCACACTTCTCCAAGTTTCCAGAGCTTTCCCTTCCTTTCCAATTCTTGGTGCACCATAAGAGCATTCCAGACTCCCATGCAATGGTGACCTCTCACTTTCACCTTCCCAACAGATTGCCTGCCCGGACTTCGAGAACTGAACCCAAGGAAGAATGTCTCTTCTTTGTTTCCTCTGTTTTTCTGAGACATGGAATTGTCATTTGGCAAGCATATAATAGAAAACACCTATAGAGAATGTGGTTGAATATGAAGAGTTGAGTTTGGCAGAAGAATGGTAGAGGAATAATTGCATCTACACAACACAGTGAGCAATTTGGAGTTCTGGAGGCATTTAAGGGGGTTGGGGTGAAGAGGAGAGATGGGAAGAGGAGAGCAAGCAAGGCTGCTTCTTGATGGAAACCAGTGTACAAAACATCTTCACAGGATGGGATAAGGAACATAGGCAGGTAGGTAGAGATTCAGTCTAGACCCCTGTGCTCAGAGCCAGGGGCAATGATGATTGAAGACTATTCCCATCTTTTGCCTTGGCCTGCCTCCAGGGACTGGCTGGCCTTTGGAGGACTTTAGACATCTGCTGGGAGTTTGTACCAATTTTATTTAGAAGGCTCCAGTTGGCATATGATGCATCTCACACACACACACATCCGTTGGTAAAAGAATACTGCAGCTCTCACTAAATAAGTTAGCAGTGTAGTAAACAGGCTCCTTAAAACATTCTGAGGTCAAGAGAGTCACACAGTGTGCCTCAGGACACAGTATGGATACCGGGCCTTGCTCTGTTCTCAGCCTCTCTGGCTCCCAGGCCCTTGCCTGGGATGAGGGAACAGCTGCTCTGGTGGTGGCCTGGGTGGCTCCTCACTCATTGTCCTCTAGCACCAGGTATTCAGAGCAGCCCCTCCCTGTAGCTTCCACAGTGCCCTGTGGGTACATCCATGACTGGATCTGTCAGTGCTCTGAGGTCAGAGGAATGTATGTGGGAGATGGATTTTGCACAGTAAGGGGAAACATAGGAGACGTGAGTTCGTTAAGAAGTTCTTCTGTTGTCATAAAGATGCAGCAATAGACACTACGTTAATACAAAAATCTTGATGTTTATCTAGTGTCAGAAGGTTTTCTTCATCTTTAATAAAGATTTAAACTCCAAACCAGAATAAATGAACAAAAACCAGGGTAACAGTGGACCAGTCATACAGCCATGGTGGGGGACAGGTGGGCTTGCCTGGACCTCTGTCCTCTTCCAGATACAGAGCCCTGTTGCTATGCTGACCAGGGCAGGAGGTTTCCTGAGTGCAGAGCACTAACATGCCAACTCTGAGATAAAACGTCGTAAATAGACCTGCAGCCTGACCCAGGCTCAGTGTCCTTGGGCTGGTTGTACTCATGGGCCAGGTCCCAGGTGGGGGTGGGGTGAACAGCTGCTGTGGAAATTTCCATGAGCTGTCCACCAGCTCTGGGGAAGCTCTGGTGTTCCACATGGCATGGGGAGGACATGGGTTATGAAAGAGGCACAAGACATGGTCCCAGCTCATAAAGAACGAGGGCCCTGGGGAGAGGACTTGAGAATGCTTGCCAAGAAAGCAAGGGGCAAGCAGGTTGCAAAACCTTAAACCACAGTTGTCAATAAGGTCAAGGCACGGAGCCATCACAAAAGAGTCATCATCACCTTCCATGGATCAGAACTCCATTCCACTTCCTACGGAAAATGCTGGAATACAAATCGAATATTAAGGGTATTTTCCTTTTTTATAAAATTTAGGCCCTGTGTGTGTGTGTGTGTATGTGTGCGCGCGAATGTGCATGTAGGTACGTAATGTGTAAAACCACCAACCTTGCCACAATGCTGTGCTCCTGCTGTGCTTTGTTGAGAGTTTTGACCCCAGTGTGGCACCTTTAGGAGATGGGGCCTAGTGGGACTAATGTAACTCCCACGGGGCACTGAGGTTTCTTGAGAATGTGCTGTTTTGAGCCTGGCCACTTTCTCACCAGTTTTCTATGTGGACATCATACTGGTTAGTTTTTGTCAACGTGATACAAACCTAGACTTATTTAGGAGAAGGGGATCTTAACTGAGAAAAATGCCTCCATGAGATTGGCCTGTAAGCAAGTCTGTTGGGGTCTTGTCCTGATCAATAACAGATGTGGCAGGGTCTATTCCACTGAGGGCGATACCATTCCTGAGCAAGTGGTCCAGCCTTGTGTGAGAAGGCAGGCTGAACGAGCCATGGGGAGCAAGCCAGGAAGCAGCACACTCCTCCAGTCTCTGCTTCAGTTCCTGCCTTTAGTTTCCTACCAGGAGTTCCTGTCCTGGCTTCCTTCAAGTTTGGGCTGTGATTAGGAAGCATGAGCCTAACAAACCCTTTCCTCCTGAAATTGCTTTTGGTTATGGTGTTTAGCACAGCAATAGAAACCTAAGACAGACATGGTCTCTTTGTCCCATTTAGTTTCATCAAGGTGCTCTCTTCTGTTAGACCATCATCAGAGACCGAACCAATGTGGCTACCAGATCTTAAGCTCAAACTATATAATTTTCAACACATTAGTTAGGACATCATGAATAGGATTTGTGAGTTCTCGTGACTGAAAGTTAAGCGTCTAGGTTAGGCTCCTCATATATTCTAACTAGGCTTCCACATCTATTTCTTTTTAGGCCGGCTAATTGGTAATTGCAAGATAGCTCCACACAGCAACTAGAGCTACGAGTTTAGAAAACTTCTGCTAAGGCAAGTGACTAGGATGACTCCAGTCAGGGTGAAGGTGACAACAGATTTTTTTTTTCTTTTCTTTGCCTGACCTGTAGGAAGCACAGTACCTTTACTCATGTGCTACAGAATCCAGGTAGGAATGGGCACAGTCTGTTTCTTGCAGGTGGAAGCCACCAGTCCTACCAGTCTAGGAGTTGGTGTGAGTCCTCAGAGGGCTCCATGGCTCTTCAGGGAGGGCTGGGCTACTCTGGTCACATAGATCAATGTTGCTCATTACAGGCCTAGGCTTCCCATCTCAGCTCTGCACTCTAGGTGGACCATCAACTACTCAGTGGTAGCAGCCCCAGGGACTGTGGTAAGAGTGTGACAATGTAAGACTGTGGTAAGATGGGGTACCCTCCTGGAAGCAGCACCCCTGCCCCTCTCCCTGAGAGCCCACCCAGAGTACAGAGCTGAGATGGTAACCCTAGACCTGCATCGAGCAACACTCTTGACTAGGTGCTAAGTGGCTCCAGCATGAGGAGTCAAGGAGGTTCCTCAAGTCCAGCAATAAGACAGCTTGCTCCCCCTTCCACAGACACCTTTCATGTGTCTTGCTTGGACCCCAGTATTTCTAAAGGGACTGAGGTGGAGGCAACTTCACTATCTGAGGTGCTTTCTCATGACCAGGGTCCTTGTCCGACACTTCTCTCATTAATGCAAAGAAAGAAAAGTCTGGGGAACACTGTTCTGCCCAGGCTTGTGAGCCATGCCTTAGTCAGGATCACTGATGCCACCTGAGGAAGCTGGGCAGCCCTGTGCTCCTCTATCCAACAGTCACATTCAGTTTTAGTCCTTGTCCTTAGCAAAAACAGTGTCTTTGGCCAGTCCTCAGCTATGAGTTGAAATCCTCTCTGTAGCCGGTGGGGCCTGGCTTGAGTGTATCTCTGGCCCAGGGAGGGCTTTGGCCATGTTGTGCTTTCTGCTCGGCTTTTGATGCTCACTGCCAGGCCTCTGCACTCTCCTGCCCAGCCTCCCTTCTAAAACCCAGCTGTGCTGCTATTGAAGGTGTGGGCAGATGTCTGTGAGTTTGGCTCTGTCCCTGGTGTCCATCTTCTAGCATGTTTGCTGACTGTCTAGTTTGTAACTTGGGGCCCAAGTCTGGAAATGCTTCCAAAACTTGTACTATTTTTTTTTAAAATCAATTTAAAACAAACAAAATACTTTTTACATAGTACACAGCTGAAGAGAACAAAGCAAGTATGTATTCAGTGATTGGGGTGCCTCCCCCCAAATGAGAGGGTTCAAAGAAATGACACTGAATCATAGGTTCCTTTCAAGGCAATCACTACTTCCTAATTCATATCAAAGTCAGTTATTTTCCCCTAAATGGTACCTGCTGGGGTGAGGTAGAGGACAGGGCTGGGGAGACGACAGAGGGGCTGTTAGGAAAGACAAACTGCTTCTATTTCTTCCTCCTCCTTTCCCCTTCTTTTCTGTTGTTGTTGTCGTTATTTTGCCTAGGGCTGTGGCTCAGTGGTGATGTGTTGCCTAGCACACACAAGGCCTTGAATTCTGTCATCAGCACCATAAAAGAAAGCAGAAGAACCCTCAAGTGAGAGGACATGCTCAGACGCCTCCACCAGGTAGGGCCTTTTCCTCCTTAGATCTCTTAAGGCCAGCAGCACTCAACCTGGGAGTCATAGACCTTTCACAGGGCCACATACCAGATTTCCTGCATATATTTACATCATGATTCATAACAGTAGCAAGATTACAGTTATGAAGTAGTAACAAAAATGATCTTACGGTTGGGGGTCACCATGGCATGAGGAACTGTATTACAGGGTTGCAGCCTTAGGGAGGTTGAGAACCACTGCTTTCCCAGGAGGCTGACCACCTCACCACACCACTCCCAGGAGGGCCTCTCCTTTCTTCTCCAGGCCTTCCAGAGACCCAACCCATCATCACCAGGACTTTCTGCGGATTGTGCCACTGCCCAGTCCAGGGGACCACCCCTGACAAATGCTGCCCTCATCCTCATTCAGAGAAATTCTTCTTTTCATTGACCATCTGTGACTACTGAGGCTTGTGGCTACATAAAGTGCAGAGAATAAATGGTGGTGAGTGCTTAGCCCTAAAAAAAGACTTGTGTGCCTTCTGTTTGTAGGTTCGGGGAACATTGTGGAGAGGGGGTTGGAAAGACTAAGAGTTGGAAGATAGGGAGTAGCCCTGAGAAATGCTGTCTTCTAGGCATGACATAGCTGCTGCAGTCATGAGCTCACAGCATCTATGCATGCCTGCACTGCAGTCATGAGCTCACAGCATCTATGCATGCCTGCACTGCAGTCATGAGCTCACAGCATCTACGCATGCCTGCACTGCAGTCATGAGCTCACAGCATCTACGCATGCCTGCACTGCAGTCATGAGCTCACAGCATCTACGCATGCCTGCACTGCAGTCATGAGCTCACAGCATCTACGCATGCCTGCACTGCAGTCATGAGCTCACAGCATCTACGCATGCCTGCACTGCAGTCATGAGCTCACAGCATCTACGCATGCCTGCACTGCAGTCATGAGCTCACAGCATCTACGCATGCCTGCACTGCAGTCATGAGCTCACAGCATCTACGCATGCCTGCACTGCAGTCATGAGCTCACAGCATCTACGCATGCCTGCACTGCAGTCATGAACTCACAGCATCTACGCATGCCTGCACTGCAGTCATGAACTCACAGCATCTACGCATGCCTGCACTGCAGTCATGAACTCACAGCATCTACGCATGCCTGCACTGCAGTCATGAACTCACAGCATCTACGCATGCCTGCACTGCAGTCATGAACTCACAGCATCTACGCATGCCTGCACTGCAGTCATGAACTCACAGCATCTACGCATGCCTGCACTGCAGTCATGAACTCACAGCATCTATGCATGCCTGCATCTACAGAGTGCATTCCAGGAAAGCCAGGGCTACACAGAAAAACCCTGAAAAACCAAAATAAAATAAAGTGTGATCATGATGTTATTGAAAAATTATTATATTAATACTAGAAACCCAAACACCAGTATTTCACTTTGTCTCCTTTCACTAATGAATTAATAAAACTCAAAATTACTAAGGAGACAATTGTAAAATGACCAAAGTCAAATTTATTTTGACTAAGAGCTGGTAGTTACATACTTCATTTGTAAGAATTTATGAGCTGTCTGATATGGTGGCCCATGCCTTTAATCAGGACTCTTTTTGTTGGCAGTGGCAGGTTGATCTCTGCATGTTTCAGGCCAGCCAGGACTGCAGAGAGAGATCCGGTCTCAGAGAGAGAGAGAGAGAGAGAGAGAGAGAGAGAGAGAGAGAGACATAGACTTGACTTAATATCTGTGCATCTGTGCATTTTGTTAAAGACACATTATTTCTCAGTTTAAATATGGAATAACTAGGCCAAAAATGATTCCATCCCTGGCTACTGTTTATGTGATGCTGAAAAGAAAGGAACCCACCAGAAAAGAGCAGTGGCCTCTGGAGGAAGCAGACACAAGCTCCAAGCACATGCAAAAGCTGACGTAGAGAAAAGCAGTTATGACTGGGCTGAGCGGGGGTGTTTCCAGTGTGGGGAGCAGAGTGGGAGCCTCTCCTGCAGTGTGTTTAATGATTCCTAGTTGCACAGTCAGCTAATTACAGTAATTAGTCTTGCCTCAGTTCAGCAGGGCTGGGATTTCCTCAGTTGCTCTCTTAGGCCTGAAGTTTGGAAAGTGATGACTTCAGACTATGGCCTGTGATGGTTTGCCTAGCATTCACATGGCCCGAGCTCCACCCCAGCACACAAAATACATGTATGAAATTGTATTTTATTTTAAAATAACTCTTGCCACCCCCCGGATCTATTTGCCTCTAGGAGTTGGGGATTTGACAAGTAATACTGGAGTCTGAACCAAGGTCCTCAGACCCCTGAGGGCAGTAGGAGCACTGTGGGTCCTACCCCGGCCTGCCTCTGCCTCAGTTGCCATTAATCCATCCTGTTTAAATCCAAGTTAGTCAGTTTGAAAACAGGGGCACATACATCAGAGTACAGCACTGTTTATGAAATCAAAAGAGTAAAAACCAACTGCAGAACAAGGAGACTTTAAGAAAACCCATGTTTGGTAATGGGGAGATGGCTTAGTAATTAAGAGCACTGGCTGCTCTTTTAGAGGACCCAGGTTCAATTCCCAGCACCCACATGGCAGCTCACAACTGTCTATAATTACAGTTCCAGGGGATCTGACACCCTTACACAGATATATATATATATATATATATATATATATATATATATATATATGCAAAACACCTAGGCACACAAAATAAAAGCAAATAAATCTTAAAAAAAAAACAAGGAAAAGAAAAATAAATCATGGTTCATCCATATAAAGTAACCCTGAGAAAAAGAGTAAAGACACCCTATACATTGATTGGAAAAGAGTTTAAAGCTGTTATCATTACTTTAAAAATTATTTTAAATGTTTATTTTTGTGTACATATGTGTGTCTATGTGTATTCCCCGTGTGTGCAGGTGTCAGGGAAGTCAGAAGACAGCACTGGATCCCTGTAGCTGGAGTTACAAGCAGCTGTGAGCCTCCTGAAAAGGGTCCTGGGAACCAAACTTAGGTTCTGGCAAGAGTGAGTGTTTGTAACCATGGAGCCGTCTCTCCAGACCCTTATTTTTAAAAGTGTGTGATGTGTATGTGTGTGCGCATACATGCTCATGGGGGCAAAGGCATTGACCCCTCCCAGAGCTGGGGTCTCAGGTATTTGTAAACCACTCAAGGTGGGACCTGAGAACTGAACTTGAGGTCTCTGCAAGACCTAAAACTATTATTTAAAATTAAAATTAAAAAAAGATTTATATCTATGATTTTTATTTTACCTGAATATGTGTGTATCACATGAATGCCTGGTATCCATGTATATCAGAACACACCAGATCCCCTGAAACTGGAGTTGTGGACGATTGTGAGCCCCAGTGTAGGTGCTGGGAACCAAACCTAGGTCCTCTGCAAGAGCATCAAAACACAAGACTGGGCATGATGACACACACTTTTAATCCCAGCACTTGGTAGGCAGAGGCAGATGGATCTCTAAGTCGAAGCCAACCTGGTCTATAGAATGAGTTCTAGGACAGCCAGGACTACACAGAGAAATCTTCTCTAAAACAAAACCACAACAGCAGCAACAAAAGTTGACCAGAGCACTATGCCTGTCTATGTAGTAAGTTTGTTGACTGCAGTTTTGTATTTACTTATGTATTTGAAGTCCTTTAGTGAAGGAACAAGAGACTTTAATGGTAATGCTTGTGTAGGAGGTTGCCGTATAAGGGAGAATTTGGGAAGCAGGTAAGGAACAAGTGACTTTTGTTTAGTTTTTGTTTTATTTTGTCTTATTTGATCCATTGCCAGTGAGTCTTACATGTTGGGAATTATAGGTATGTACCATCAAACCTGGCCACAATAAATATTTAAAAATAAATTGTTTATAAATTAAGTGAATATGTTACCTAATGAAGGAATATGATAAATCTATCAAAAAGTTAAAAAAACTTTTAATAAATAAGGCAAATTTTAGGGCAGAAGGGAGTCCTGTGATTATTTAATCCAGCATTCTCAGCCAGTTTGTATTGGTCAAGGTATACTGAACATTTTAATTTATTTATTTCTCCAGTAATAGAATCTTATTCATTTTGTATTGCAGAGGCTAGGATTTAGGGCCTTGTGCATGATAGGCAAGCACTGGACCTTGGAGGCAGACCCCAGTCCTGAAATCGGTTTTAATTCCTGTTGGATTAAGTGAGTTAAAGTTATTAAATGTCATTGTTCCTGTAATACAGATCCCCTGAGAGCTCTGGGGCAGTGGAGAACAGGTGTCCCGGCCATGACTCAGGCTGTGACTCAGGCCACACTGGGCTGCTGGCCTTGAAACAGCTCCTCCTGGGCTAGCGCTGATTTTGAGCATGAGGCAGACTTGTTTATAATTTTAGCTGCATGTTGGCATGGCAGAAGGCCCAGGAATCCAAGGGAACCCTGATTCTGAGTAGGACTAGGCAATATGGAGCCTGACATATATGATTCGGCAAATGTGCCTCAAGACTTCTCCAGGTCTGGAAGTTATGATTGAAAACTATGCTCTTCCAGCTTAAAGAGATGGTTGTGGGTTGCACCCAGTAAGTGGAAATTGACTTACCAAGTGTTATGAGCTAGGACTGTACTTTGACTTATTGATAAAAAGTAAAAGATGAGGCTGGCCAGTGGTGGTAGATGCTTTTAATCCCAGCACTTGGGAGGCAGAGGCAGGTGGATTTCTGTGAGTTCAAGGCCAGCCTGGTCTATAGAGCTAGTTCCAGGACAGCCAAGGCAGCACAGAAAAACCCTGTCTCAAAAAAAAAAAAGTGAAATCACTAAGTAAATGAGTTGAAAACAAACAAAAACAACAAATGCAAATAAGTAAATAAATTGATGACAAAACCCCTCAGCAGCTGTATCTAGGGAGCAGTGACATTGAGAAAAGTTCTTGAGGTATGATATCCAAGAAATTAGATGAAACTGTAGAAAGACTTTTACAAGTTAATTTTTTCATTTCAATGTCTCTATACATATAACTTTTGCAAAATCTGGATAGTAATGCAGTATCTTTCTGAATATATGATATGAATTAGGATGCTGGCTTATCATCATTAATATGTACTATATAACAGGCACAAAGTATCTTAAGTACTTTGCACATATTCATTCACTTAATTCTCAATGACCTGTTAGACATGGGTACTAGTGTTATACAGGAGAAAATGAGGCACAAAGAATTTAGTTAGTTCAGGGTCATATAGTAGGAGGGAGAGTTGGGATTTTACCCCAGATGGTATTGTCATTGTTGAACACCTCAGTTTGCCAGCAACTGTGCCGGGTGCTAGAGATGCAATGGTGAACCAGAGAAATCTCATGCTGTCATAGAACCTTCCAGATAACCAAATGAATACATCCAGTAATAAAAAGTACCAGAGACAGACAGAAAATAAGATCAAGGAGTGGTAAGTTCCCTTACTACTAAATAAGGGTCAGGGTGGGTTCCATTTCAGTGGAACAATTCGGTGACATATTATGAGGGATGGATGTGAAACATTTGAGTGAGCCATGAGGAAGTTCCAGATGGGAGATCCGTGCAGTTTCTGAGTTGGGACTGTTCCTCACACTTCAGAGCATTTTGAGGTGGCCTTTTAATTGGAGTGAGAAAAGGGGACAGTTGAAGACAAGACCTGAAAGATGCCCAGGGGTACAGTCATACTGAGACTCATAGAGCAGTGTGGGGTCTTGGGACTTTATTCTGAGTGAGATGAGAAGTCAGCACAGTGAGAGAATTTAAACATGGGATTGTCTGCCTATTGCTTTAGAAGGAAACAAAGGATCACTGTAGGAGGATGGGAATAAACAGAGGACCAGTGAGCTGCCCAATGACGCAGGTGTGAAATGATGTTGCCTTAGCTTAGGGCGCTGGTGATGCTGAGGTAAGAATTGGTTGACTCAGCAGTCATTTTGAAGATGAACTGGAAGAATTTGTGCTTGGATCTGATGTGAGATGAGATACAAACAGGTGTCAAGGAGGATGCCAAGGTTTTGGGTCTCAGCAGTGGAAGATATGACTGGTTCTCAGAAGTGTTGAGCTGTTAGGGTCACAGGCTGGGCTGGTCAGCCTGAGCAAGCCAATCTTAGTCAATAGGCTAATTAAACAAATAAGTAGTAGTACAAAGCAGAGAAGATGTTTTCTGTGTGGTCCCATTGGTGAGGGAAACAAAATGGTCCAGTGGCCCACACCCAAATTAATCTTCAGGATCCCGACAGGTTTAGGTTTAAGTAGAATGCCTAGGCATACATAACTAAGCTGTCCTGGTCAACGTGTGGTCCTGTTCATCGTAGTCTCAGCTCCAGTGTCTCCTGCATGGTGATCTGACACACTGTCAGAGTGTGTGAAACCTTCCTGGAGACAACCCTCCCCACCGCAGCCCCCCAGCTGGCACCAGACTTCAGCCCTTTCCTTCCCCAGCATAGACTCCTGGGGAAATTCCAACTTCTTGGGGTCCATTTTTCCATAGACTGTCAGGCAAAGGGAGACAAATGGGCATCTTCATTACTAGGAGGGTCACAGAAGCAGGAGAAGATGATGCTCAAGAGCTAAATCAAATAACTGTTTTTAGAAGGTGGCAAAATGGCAAAGACATGAAAATTCTGGCCTCCACAGAGATAATGGAGAAGCTGGCAAAGATGGAATACTCTTTTCTTATGAACTCTGATAACTAACAAAAGTAAAGGGGCTGAGTTTTAGCCTTTTCAGCTTGCTCCAGTCTTAGTCCCCTCACTCCCACCAGCTACATAAAAGTTTTGAAAATGACTGCCTGCATCCCTGGGATAGCCAGGCTACCATCTCAGGGAGCAAAATGGAGCCAGAAATATGAATCCTCCTCCTCCTCCTCAAAGAACTGCTATTCTTTTACCATCTGGTGGTTTCTGGAGGATGCTTTAGAAAAGCTGTCTATTTGACCCAACTTCAGTTCCCTGTTGTAGGAAGTCTACTTCTTAGAAGGCTTTAACTTGCTTGGCTGTTTTAGGTAGTTTGGGTAAACAACAGACTAACCAAAAGCTTGAGAGGATTTGCAGGGGAATGAGATGACCACATATTCCTGGGACCACTAACAGCCATGCATATGGTTGGGCCGTGTAATGGTCAGGAACAACTGGAGCAGGCCTTTGGATTTCACCTCTTAGTGACCCAGTGATTGTGCAAGCAGGAAGTTAGGTTAAGGCAGAGCTGTCAACTTTTTGGCTGAGTGTTGAAGGCATGCTTCAACAAGCACCCAGTGGCTTGGGGTAAGTGACTTACTGGTTTGAAGCATTTAAGAAAATCTGTCTTTTTACCTGATAAGTAAGCTAAGTAGAGACTTTGGTAGTCACACATGAGAAGAAAATATGGACTTTACATATTAGTTTTGAAAAGTTATTAAACAACTATAAAAAGCAACAATGATAGATACTGGGGAAAAGGGGAATCTGATTCCCAAAGATGTCATGTTGTGTTGAGATAACCTGTTTTTGAACAGCAACACAACACACAAAGCTACAAGAACAAACAGCCTATACTCAGAGGAAATATAAAGGACATTGGGCTAATTATGCAAAATCCTTAAGTCATTTATTTCAAATATATTCAAAGAGCTGAATGTATTGCAGCATGTCTATAAAGAACCAAAAAAAATTTTAGAAGAATGATACCCCACAAAATAGAGATAAGGAAATGATAAGAATAATACCATACTTTGGAGTTGAAAAATACAGTAAGTGAAAGGACCAGTTTACTAGGGAGGTGGCCAGCACATGTGAGCGGGCAGAGAAAGAAACAGCACAGCTGGAAACACATCCACTGAAATTATCCAGCTTGAAAAGGTGAAGGAAAATGATTATAGCTTCAAAACTCTGGGATAACACATACAAATACACACACAGTGGAGGTCTTGGAGAAATAATAAAGAAATAATGACATTTTGATCAAAATGACAATCTACATGCTTGAAGCCTGCATTTTAAAGAAACAGGAAAACCTTGGCTGTCTTGTATTGTAGCAAAATCCTCTAGCTAACCAACTTAAAATTAGGAAAGGTTGATTTTGTCTCACAGTTTGGAGGCTCAGGCCCTGGTCTGCTGGTTTGGGGGGCCCTCAGGAGGCAGCATGTCATGGTAGAATGGTATAGTGGGCAGAACTGCTCACCTCTCCACAGTGGTAGGAAAACAGACAGAGAAGGGTCCCAGCTCCCCATTTTCCCCATGAAGTCACAACCCCAGTGATATAACTTTCTCCCTCCCATTAGGCCACACTTCTGAACACTTGACAACTTCCACATAGCAGTCTCTTGGGAGCAAGCCTTTAACAAGTGGGCTTTGACAAAAATATTCAAGATCCAAACTATCAAAGCTTGATCAGATGGGTTTTGAGAAGAATGAAGGAGAAAGAAGTGAAGTAAGAATAGAGAATGCTTCCATTTTTTATAAAATGGGAACAGAGAAAGGCAGGTGAGGATGAAGAGCAAGAGACATTTCAAGAGGTGAGAGGCATGCACACTCACCATTCAGCAGAGTGGAAAGCCTCCTGCCTCCTGCCTCCGCCACTAAAGAAGAAATGTTGAGACCACAGATAAGGTGCTGAAGCATCACGAGTCTTCTTGGCATCTCTGGCTTTAGGATATATATGTATGTATATATGTACATATGTATATGTATATATATTATATACACACACATAAATACACATATATATGCATATTTGTTCTATGTGTATACATTACTACATAATACCACACTAATCTATCATGACCACTAGAGAAGATACACAAAGAGGAAAGTTTTCAGACATTTAAAGGTAAACAGAAAAAAAATTACTAATTAAGATGGGGATCCTACCAGCATTAAGACGCAGTAGAACTCAGAATACATACCTAGGAATGAAATCCATTCTTTACGGTGTTGTTTGTTTGTTTTGCTAATTTTGAATTATGTGACTGTCTTGTTACCAGCAACAATTCTGTCAATACTTTGTCTGATGTAGTGAGGTGGACAAAGAAGTATTGTAATGACTAATTTTCTTGTTATTCATCCTGTCCTGCTGTCATTATTAGGGTTATCTTCAATTTAGACTTTCTTTGAAAAAGGTTTTTTTTTTTTTTTTTTTTTGAAAAAGCATTTTTTTCAAATGAATTGCAACTTTTATTTGTTCACTTCTTGCATTTGAAATACTCTTTGATGATGTCTTTGACCTAAGCATCTCCTCCATGATGGTGCTCGTTATGGGTGAAGCTGAGGGAAGGTTTCCCTGGTGAAAGTGTTACAGCCCTGCTAGACTCCTCTCTGCTCCGGCTCCGGAGACAAGTTATTTCTCTCCTCCACTCCATTCCGGCAAAGGAAGGTCTCACCCAAACCTCATTCAAGAGATTTATTGGGAGAGTGGCTGCCTCTGCCAGCAGAGGACAGCAGGGTAATTAGCCACAAGCTGAACAGGCACAGGGTGTTTATAGGGCTTCTTAGGGGCAGAGTTTTTACAGGAAGATTCCCAGGTGGGGATTGGTCAGATTTCAATCCCTGAGCTCGGATTGGCTACATCTCGTGCTCAGGAATCTGTTTGTTTTCTGCTCAAGGTCAGGGACAGATTTGGCTCTGGTTTCAGGGTCAAATTGTTTCTTTCGCTGGTCCTTTCGGCTCTAATTTTAGGGTCAGGGTGTATTTCTTTAACTGGTTCTGATTCCAGGGACAAAGTGTGTTATTTTGGCACTGGTTTCAGGGTCAGTGTGCATTTTAGTTCTGGTTGCAGGGCCAAAGTGTATTTGTTTGGCTCTGCTCAGGGTGTTTTTTTGGCTGGCCCCTTTTCCCAACAGTGCCTGGAACAAGCAAGCACAATTAGTTTAAAGACAGCTGGAAGGGGTGGGACGTTGGTGTCAGCGACATCGCTTTCCGAGGAACCTGGAAAGACCTTGCCCCATGGCAACAAAACGGCTCTGGTCCTTTGTGGTCCCACCTGAACCTCTGAGGCTTTCCCGCCAAGGCCTCTAGGAGGATAAACTAGTGTCACTATTGAGGTGACCCGAACGTGGTTACCCTGTGAACAAGTGCCAATCACCATCAGAACGCAAGCGTGCAACAGCAGCATGGCTTTCCCAACCCGGGAGAAAGGGCAGCAAACAGGCGGAGAAAGGGCCTATGCCCTCTAGGGCGGCCTCTCATTGGCTGCTGTCGTCCCACCCTCAGTCTCTATTGGCTGCGGGCCGCGCACGCGTGCCAGGCACGCTCCCACTGCGTCCTGTGGCATTGGGGCAGTCAACGGCGGCGCAGCCAATGGGAGGGTCCGGAGGCGGGGCCAGCGGAGCGGGGCTTGCGCACGCGGGCCAGAAGGTAAACAGATTCGGAGCGTGTGCGGGGTGCTCGCACTGCTGCAGCGCGTGGAGGCGTTGCGTAGCTGACGGAGGAGCCTGCCTTCCTGCAGCCGGGTAAGGCTGCCGGCCGGCTGCTACCCTCAGCACCCCGGGGTCCGTTCCTACATGTCCAAGTGACAGCTGGCCCCGAGGTTGCGAGTTTTCCCTTGCAGCCGGGGCGCGTCAGGGCCAGGCTGGGGCGCAGCCGTTTCTGTCCCGGGTCTGGCTCAGCGATCGGAGGGCCGCGCTTGGAGCCGTGGGTTACAGGAGGCACCCGGAGACCGCTTGCCCGGCCTCTGCGTAGTTCACGCACGTGGTTCCCTTTCTCGTAATGATGTTTCTCTGAACTCCCAGACCGTCGCAGTGTGCATCGTGCTTTGCAGTTGGTGTCAGAACTACAAAGTCTGTGCCCCAGACAGCTCTTGGGTTTCACAGCCAGATCTAGGGTGAAGTCGAGGAAGGCGTCCTTTCCATGTTCCTTTTCTTCGCTTTTTGCTCCTTCCTCTTTGTTTTTCCAGACACTGGTCACGCGAGCCGTTTGGACTGAATTCCCTCCTTCTCTTGCAGAGAGGCTGTCACATCACTCAGCCAAGTCCACAGTTCTAAGTGTGACGGGGATAGAAAATGCTGTAGGGGCAGGTGTGGGTGCTGGGGCTTCCTGAAGGGGCAGAGGCTGTGTGCAGACTCCCAGTTTGGGTTGGGTTTGCAGCTGGATAGAAAATTGCTTCATGCGCTCTTGGGCTTGTTATCTGTGGGACGGGACTCTGGAGCTGGGGGTGCCTGGCCGACCACTTTGCCCGAGGACTTGGACTAGTGACTATGTCAGCCTTCTAGTTATGTTGTGGATAGTGGGTCATGCTGGCAGGAAAGCTGTTGGGAAACGGAGCGAAGAAGGCCCTTCTGAGAAGAGGCTAGAGGAATTTGTTGTCTCACAACGGCAGCCTCCATAAGACTCCGAGGGTAGCTTTGGATTGGATATTTAACCTTGCAAATAATGAAGACAGCCGAATTGTCATTTTTGTACCACAAGACTCAAAGGAAAAGTTAAGCAGGCGGATCTGGGTGTTCTCTCTGGGACAGTGAATCACTCGAGACAGAGCCTCCCAACTCCAGACTATTGACATTTTGGGTCCATAATTGTTTACTGTGCCCAGCTTGTCTTGTGCCTTGTAGGGTGTGTAGCAGAATTCCTGGCTTGTATCTGCTAAACAAATAGCGATCCCCCACCCCACCAATTGTGACGATTGAAAATGTCCCCAGACATTGTCAAATACCACTGAAGAGCAAATTGGATTGAGAATTACGTAGGCAAGATTCCAGACAGGGTCATCCTATGCTGCCAGCAACCTTTCTGCAACCTGCCCACAAGTAGTTGAGAAATTTAGGGCAGTGCTGTGTCCAGGCTGTAAACAAATGGTGGAAGACGTGAGGATGGGGCTTAAAGGAGAAAGCAGGATGGTCAGGGTGGTACAGGAACAACCTTCCAGAGGAGGGGTGGAAGCAGAAACACCCCGCATTTGTGCTGGAATGCATGTGATTGGGTAGATTGAAAGTAAAAAGATGTGGAAAACTGGTCGTTTCCATCCCCAGGAACATTGGGAGGCTTGGTGGGAAAGCACAGGAAACCAGCATAGGTTGGTCCTTCAGTGGTGAGCAAATACGTGGCATCCATCTTCTTTGTTTGGACATCCGCTTGTCTTGTAATGTGGAAGGAGAGCATGCCTGTGTCTTCAGGGAGTGTCTGGCTGCACACCACAATACATGCTTGCACATGTATACAGGTGTTCTGATGCAGTGTGTACATATGTAGGCTGTGTAGAATTCATTTGTAGTTGATCAGTGTCAGAAACCGTGCCCCATTTGTTTTTGTGCAGAGGAAGAGGCTTTGCCTTTGAGTCTACAAATTTGCTTTTAGTGTAACATAGAATTTAGGTGCTGAACTTAAGTCCTAAAATGATGGCTATTCAGAAAAGATGAAAGATAGTGTACTGGATAGATGCATTGGGAAAGAAAAATATCTTAAACCTCCACTGTGAATTTGCGTTTCTTAATTGATCCTGTGGGCATGTGTCAGGATTCCATAGCGAGAGGGACACTCCAACTCAGAGGTTTCTGGGGTGCCTTTTGTTATCCACAGAAAGGTGTCTGGAAGGGCAGTCACTTCCTCCTTAAAGAGAGGGTTATTAATGGGAAACTCAGCACTTGGCAAGATAATTTTCCATTAAGAGCCACTGACACTGAGTCATTATCTTTGTCAGTTGAAACCAGAGCTGTGTACAAAATTAGACAGGAATATTTAAAGAGTTGTCTCAGTCTGACAACTGGAAATAATTCTAACATTACTATTAACAGTCCAGAACTGGGGAAAACCAGTGGAAAAGGAGGTTGTGGGGGGAGTTCAGAGGTCCTGTTTCTTCTGTCACTGCACATGTGATAGGAATGGCAGTGAAGGGGAGGTGGCTTTGAGGCCAGGGTGACCCGAGTCACAAGTGGTGGGATCAGAGGGACCATAGCACCGAATATACGCAGGTAGGATATCAGGTCAGAGTTCTAGATGGGGAAGTTGTGTAATGGTGTCGTTACTGAAAATAGAGGTCATAGGAGCAGGGAGACCTCATCTGGGGGAAGGTGATAAAATGTTAGTGTCAGACAAATGGGTGTCAAGTGCCATTGCAATGACTTCTTCCCATCCTTTTTATTAAGATATAATTTGTTTGCACTAAATTCACCCTTTTTTTTCATACAGTTGAAAAAAAAAATCACTTAACCATGGCCACAGTCAAAAGTTAGAATAATTCCATCATGCTTCAAAGTTCCGTTGTGTGTCTTGTAGTTGATTGTAGTGCTGGGATGGATGTATAGAATGGATGTGGGAAACTTGGCTCAGAGAGCCTCCCTGGCCTGAGAATGGGGAGGCCTTGCCTAGCCCTTGGAGAGGAGGAAGAAGCCCAGAAGACAGTTCCCAGTGGGGAGGCAGGAAGGGCTAGGGCCTGCTTGAGTTGGCTGAGCTGTGGGGGGGGGGGGGGTGGAACAGGTGAAGAGAGGCTGAGGGGTGAGGCCCACCAGCGGGGAGACTTGTAGGGATGTGTGAGGCCCACAGGAAGTGGACAGTAGTGGAGGGGGTGGGTTGTTGAGTCCCACTGGTTTGCTCTTCAGGTGTCACAGAGGGGCAGCGGGAGACAGAGTCTGCAGGGAGGCTGGGTGTAAATTGTGGGGTTGAAAGAAAAGGCTTTTGTAAAAGGAGCCAGCTGAAAGAGAAGAGAGGAGGGTCTGAGATGAGGGACCAAGAATTTGAGGGTGTTCATACATGATTGCTCGTGTTCTAGGGTAGAAGGAGCAAAGAGGTCTGTTACAGAGGGAGTGTCTCCTGGGCTAAGTATGGGAGGCATGGGTTATCCTATGAGGACACCACTGTAGAAAGAAGAAAGAGCTCTCTCCCTCTCTCTCTCTGTCTCTCTGTGTGTGAAAGACACAGAGACACACACACACAGAGAAACAGAAAGAGACAGGAAAAACAGAGAGATAGAGACAGAAACAGAGAGAGGCACACACACACACACAGGGACAGACAGACAGACAGACAGAGAGACAGAGTTTACAGCAGAGAGGTTTCTCTACTTTCTAACTGTACCTCACTGGGTTTCCCCTGAGGTACATACAGGCTTTCTGTTTGCACCTTCATGAAGACAGCTTGGTGCTGCTCCTCCCCCATTCTTGTCTAGATGGGTCTTTCCTAATTTTTTTTTTAAAGCAATTTTCTCTCCAGACCTGGTTAAAATCTGAAAGGGCCCCTTCAGAAAGAGCTCTGTGTGGCTCCTTGTCACCCTTCCGTACTCCAAGGGTAAATAGTACTGTCTTGATTTACACACGGGGAAATGGGGGCACACTGTCCCTGAGGTCACATGTAGGTGGTGTCCAAGCTGCAGCTAGAAATCCATTTGTGCTGTCAGTCTGTCTGTCAGCCTGTAGTCTGTTTTGTGTGCTGTCCAGGAAGTAGAGGACCGGCTGGATGATATGTTCCGGAATCTGTTCACATAAATGCCAGGTGTTTGTCTCCAGTGCTGGCAAGGAGGAGGGAGGCAGAACAAATTGCGGTTCGATTGCAGGTGGTTACCATTTGACAGTGATTATGAACATCTCAGTTCTTAGAGAAACTGAAGAGCAGCTTGGTGGTTCTTGCTCCGAAAAGTGTTGGTAGCCAACACTGGGCATTGCTGTGGCTAGGTTTGTTGTTACATCCTTCTCTTCTGGCCTAGAATGTCCTTTTAATATCCAGGCCAGACTTGCTTCCTGAGCCACAGCTGCCTGCTGCCTTCTTCCCTCCAATCCCCTCTTATAGACAGGAATTGGGCAAATAGAGGAAGGCATGTGTGTCTGCAGACTTGCCAAGTCAGCCTGACCCCTGTAAAAACTGCCTTTGAATGGGGCCGCCGCCAAGCTTGTGTCTGTATGTGCTAGGGGCTAAGGGAGGCGAAGCACATAGAGACCATTCTCTTGTGTTCTGCGCTGGTTGCAGGACTCTGTGGGTGTTTCTGCCCAGTGTGTTTCCAGCTGGCTGTCAGGATGCTGAGACATCTCTCCCAGGGAGTGCCTCATACCACATCGATAAATATCCTACCCTGGTGAAGACCTGCCTGCCCTCTCCCAGCACTGCCTGTTTCCCTGACTTGGAAGTGAAAAGGAATTATCAGTCATATCTGTGGTCTTTTTGTTTTCACTACCAGGGTACCTGCTTAGTCATAATGTTAATAATCACACAAGCGAATGGTTTTAGGTGCCCAGTGCATACTCTAAATATCCACATATGTTCATGTGAGAGATCTAATGTATTCCTCTCAAGTGCAGATGAGGAAGCAGGCTCAAAACCAAGCAGAGCCACCGTTCAGGTCGGTGACGAATCACCACCTGAACCAAATACTTTTTAAATGCATTTTTTTTTGATAGGATTTTGCTATGTAGTTCAAGCAGGTCTCAAACTCATGATCCTCCTGCTTGGGCCTCCGGATTAGTATTGAATTATTTTTGGTATCAGGGCTGCATCTGGCTGGGGCTCATGGGGAGCAGCTCTGAGGACTGTCTTCTTGTCTAGGGCAGGCTGACTAGCCAGTGTGACTCTCTAGAGTTTGACTGTTCCATAGTCAAGAGGGGCTTTGTGTGAGGGCTCGGGGGAGGAGCAGTGTGTACACCCCCCATCTGCTGCCTGTCTACCTGCATGTGTCTTCCTGCTAGCACCCCTGGGCTCTAAGATTGTCCTCAGTGCCTGCATGGCAGGAACTGGTTAGAGAATCTAGGGATGTTTAGGAATGAGCATTGTGAGGAGGCAGACTTATAAGAACTCACACTGTAGGCTGACAATGGTTTTTCTGTGTACGGCGAGGAGGAAAGGAATGCAGGTGGTTAATAGTTGTGGCTGGAGAGGAGCTATACAGGGAGTTGGCATCCGACATCCCCACCTCCTCCCAGTCCTGAACATGCACGGGTTACCTTCCTCTACATAATACAGTAAAAGGTAGTCCCCAGCCCCTGGATATGGGCCAGGTTCATTTCTGAACATCAGGAGATGAGCTTGGCAGGGTGGGAATCCTTGTCCAGGTACCACCCTCATGGCCTGTTAGAATACACTTCTGGTGACCTCTCTCCATGTCTTGGAAGTATTGGAGTCTACAGTTCAACTTTATTTATAAAAATAGATAGTGGTGTTATCTAACAAGCTAGGCTCAGCCAATAAGCCAATTTAAAGAGCAAAGTAATAGTAAAAACTGGAAAAGGAGATTCTTCACTGAGGCCACATTAAGAAGTGATCCAGTGATACCCTGCCTGCTGATCCATTGCTGGGGTCCTAACATGAAGGTAGAATTTAAATGGAAGGCAAGAAGTATGTATTCTTGAGCTGTCCTGGTTAAGGTCTGGTTCTGCCCATCACTGACTGGCCACAGTCTAGGATCCACACTCCTGCAATAAGGGCTGACAAATTCCAGATAATCTTTAAAAGAAAAGTTTCTGCGGTGGCTGACTTCTTTTTAGCCACTTTCTTTTCTTGATGTGAAATACCTGGGAGAATTGTAAATCATTGGAGTTCATTGTTTTCACAGTCGTTATAGCTGTAGTGGTGGGCACAACTGCCTCTTTTAGAGTATCCTTATTTCTTCCAGGCATCCTGGTTACAGGCATGCTGGTAAGGCTAGATATGGCCCCACAGTCTTGGTTTGCTTCTACCCCCTCCCCAGACATGAAGGACACTAGTCATGCATGCCTTTCATGATGAGAAAATATGCTCACAGCACTCGTTATTTGATTCTAAGTTAGGAAGTCTAGGGGCTTTGTGTGTAGTCAGCACTCACTAACTGTTTCTGCCTTTTGATGAAGGGGCCAGTGGGGAGGCAGAGCCTGTGCCAAGTGATTTTCTCACCACCATTCTGAGAAGCGTAGTTGAACCTTATTCCCTAAGGTAAGATGCCTACAGGCTATGTGCCTGGCAGCCAGTTAGGGGCCAGTGTCTTCTGAACACCAAGGGCTCAGAGAGGTGTTATTTATAGCCTTTTTGATCTGTCCTATGACCTACTGTCCATTCTACCCTGGGCAGGCATTAGAGGGATATGGAATAGTTTTTTGAAAATACATATCTGTGTGTTTACTTAAAACGGTTTTTCAACAATATATTTAAAGTTTTTGGTTTTTTTTAAACATAGATTTAATATTATTCAAATACTACATGTTCTCTATAGAAAATTGTAGGAAACATAAATAAATTTCAGAAGAATCTTAACAACCCATTACCAAGAGGAAAAACCTCATGCTTTTAAAATATTCTGTGATGACATTTTTTTTCCTCCGTGGGAACATGCAATACACTCTTATTTGTCAACAAATGTTTTTTTTTTTTTTAAGTGCCATTTAAATTGTCACATCATCCCTGATTGTTTTTGTCAACTTGACATAAATCTAGACTTATCTGGGAATCTTAACTGAGAAAATGCCCCCATGGGATTAACCTGTTCTGGTATTGCTTTGGTTGCTAATTGATGGAGGATCCAGTTCACTGAGCACAGTGCCTGGGCAGGTGGTCCTTCTGCTTTGTATAAGAAATCAGGCTGAGCAGGATATGAGGAGCTATCCAGGAAACAGAATCCCTCCTTGGCCTCTGCTTCAGTTCCTGACCCAGCTTCCTTCTCTACTTGGCTTTCCCTCAGTGATGGGCTGTGATTGGATGTACAAGCCAAGTAAACCCTTTCCTCCCCAAGTTGCCAGCCATGGTTTCTTGAACACAGCAGTAGAACATAACTAGGATGCTTGTCTAACACATTTCCAATAGTGCTATGACTCCCATTCCTAGAGCTGAATCACCTCACAGCCACTTTGAAGAAATATAGTTCGAGAGATTTGGGTAGGATTTTTGGGTCATTATCAGACAGAATGGCTGGGGCTGGGGGTGGGGATGGGGGAAGGGGACAGACTTTCTGGTGTGGGTCCATGGGTGGGGTATAGGGGCCTGTGGAAGCAGAGGAAGACAAACACAGCAGAGACCTGGCTGGGTCGTGAAGCCTCCTGTTGCTTGCTGATGGGAGGGCCATCTCTTCCATTGTTTTCCCTTTTCTAGTATCTAGTATTAAGTTGCCTTTGAAAGCTGTAGCACTTTGAGACATTGTTTGCCCCACTGAACAAGGTGTATGACCAAAGTTCCTTGATGTGTGATTTCTAAAAGTGTAGGCAAAAGACAAATTCAGTCCTTAGTATTCGTGGATTTTGGTTCTAAAGTTTGTTTACTCTAATGCATTCCTACTTCTGAGTCCCTGGAGGAAGCACTCATTTAGTTTTCCCTTTTTGTCAGAAAAGGAAAATATTTAGGGTATAATGGGACCTTTCAGTTCCCATGGTGAGTTGAAATTGACATGTTCATGCCCAGAGAAAAAGTTCTTCACTGAAAAGAACGTAAGATCACTTCATTACCCCATGGGACCTCCCAGAGGTCTTTAGTGGTCCTTGATGGAGAATGTTTGCAATGACAGTCTTGAGAGTTCTTGGTGGTTGGCTGTGAGAGTCATTTTTTAAGGTTTGGAAGGAATCATGGGAAAAGATTGACAACTGAAGGTTTTTGCGTAGTGGCAAAGGCAGGCTTTGGGAGACAAAAGCAGGTGGAAACTTGAGAAATGTCTCTCTGTGGGGGCTTCCTGCTTAGCTTGGGATGCTAGTCACCCCTGTTCCTTTTCCTTCTTTTCTGGAAGGGCTAGGGCTCTCAAGGTTGGCAGCATCATTGGCACGCAACACCTTGCTGGAAACAGAAGCCCCTGGTTTGGCCACATAAGCCCTCAGTTACTTCTGTTTCAGATCAGTCTCAAAGAGCTTTTGAAACTTTTGATTAACATTTGTGGGTCAAAGCTGTGAGCAGGTTTGAGCCAATTTTGCAAATGCCAGGCTTTCTGAAGCTTTAGAGGGACTAGCTAAATTCTTTTCTGCTTGATTCTGGAGGGACAGGAGGGTGTGCAGAAAAATAGAAGTGTTCCTTGTCCTGTGATTAACAGCCTCCAGTGAGATAGTTACTAGACAGATTCAGAGGGCATGGTCATGGTTGCAGTGGTATGCAGGGTACAGGAATCTGGACAGATGCCACTGAGGAGGGTGGTGATGCCTTCAAGAGGTCCCCCATGAAGTTCAGCCTGCTGGGACACAGTCAGTGGAGGGAACATATGAAGCCTAAGGCTGGCAAGGCTGAGGAGAGAGGGCTAGGCCAGGAGGGCTCTTTCTGCATCTTAGGGATCTCAGACAAGCCATGAGGTGTGGGAATACTTTGACAGGACATTAAAAAAAAAAAAGAAAGGAAGGAAGGAAGAAAGAAAGGAAAGAAAGAAAGAAAGAAAGAAAGAAAGAAAGAAAGAAAGAAAGAAAGAAAGGAACTGCTCTGCCTGGAAGCCTAGGAGTACATGGGCAGGCCAAAGTGAGGGTGTGGCTGTTATGTGGGGCTAGTGTTTCAAGGTTGATTTTAGACATGCCAAGCTTGAAGTGCCCGAGGGACCCTGAGGGTGTATGTGCACTAGTAGACTCGTGCCTGTTTGGAGGAGGCTTCTCAGGACTTCCTTTGTGGTTTGCTGTTTAGGTTCTTGTCCCAGCCATTCCAAGTCTTTAGTGGCCGTGATAGGGAGGAGCCAGAGGAAAGTGGACCCTGGCTTTGAGAGGTGTGAATACCATAGCTTTTCTGGCTTGGGAGCTGGTCTATGATGCCCATCTTCATACACCTCCCTCAGCTTGCTCTCTCAGCCCATGAGAACAGTGCCAGGTTGGTATGCTGTGGCTATGAAGGGAGTGCATATGGCCACCTTCCTGCCCCACAGGACTTCCTTCCCCACCTGGGTCCCCAGTGGTGAGGACTTGATGCTTTTGTTAGTTTTGTGCTTATGGGGAATCGCTTACTGTGTTCATCACTTCTTTAAAAAGGGTGCTACTCTGGTATGTATTATGTTCGCCAGGGCTGCATCTCTTGGCCTGTTTCTCAGTCCTAGAGACTTTATTTGAAGACCCCCCAACCCCCAGTTGCCCAGACAACTTCCAGCTGGGGGGGGGTTGACTGTAGGAGGTGGCTCTGGAAGGTTTTTAGGAAGATTGGTAAATGATGGTCCACAGGAAAACCTCTCAGAGCTTGGGATACTTGGCCCTGGGCTACCCATGCCTCCTTCTCGGTCTCTCTGTCCCAGGTGGAAGGAAGGCTTTCATTCATTGCACATCTGTCTTTTTTGAGAGTGCCTTTATTTACTTTCCTGTTAGAAATTTAACAGATTAAGGCCAGAGGAGGCATGTAAGAAACTGATTTGGCATCTCTAGTAAATAATTTTAAAAATGGTGGGGGTGGGGTGGGGGAGAAACTGAGTCACCCAGTTGGTGGTGGCATGACTGGGGCCCATGTCTAGACTCTGAGGGTCGTATTTTCCACTTAGGTAGGTACCTCCTTTGTGTTTACTGCCAATGCTTCCTTGGTGTTGGTGTTTGCATGCTGTTGTGCTATGGGCATATGGCTAGGACACATTGACTCGGGGTCTGCAGGACAAGCCAGGTCAATGGGAGATGTGAGTGAGGGATGTTAGCATGGTCCCTCACTAGTGTGCTCTCCACGTGTGATGTCTATCCTCTCACACAACTTTTCCTGCTTGTTACTGGATCTTTTGTTCCCTTCAGAGGAGTGTGTTTACTTAGGAACAGGGTTCCCACACCAGCAGGGTGCTGTGTCAGGGCTGGTGTAGGGTAGGGAGGGTTGTGGGGCTGATAGTCCCACGAGCACTCTGATCCCAGTACGTGGAATCGTGGTGCTGATGTGGTTCTTGTGTGTGGAAAGGGTTCCCGGGCTTTTGGTGAAACTGGTGTGAATTGTGATGTGAATGCCTCCTCGCTGAGTGCCTGGCATGGTTGGATTATAGGTCACCTTGGGACTGTGCTGAATTAAAAGTAGGGTCTTTAAGGCTCCAGAAGGGAACCCAGAAATGCTGTGGAGACTTTCCTTCTGCTATCTCTTGCTCTTTCACCTCTGCCCTGATCCTTGGAGGCAGGGACTCCCTACAGAAGGCTGCCCTGTTGATAAGGGTGTGAACAGTTGGTTCACTTTGTACCTCGAGGGAGGCCCAGCACAACCCCTGCGATAGGTAAATAATGTTTACCCAAGGGGGTGGCCATGGGTCAGCCACAGTGGTTTTGAAATCTACATCTCATAAACAGTAGGCTGTGTTTATTAGCAGTAACTGCTGATTCGAGGAGACAGGATTTACCACACAGTGCCCAGAAATCTATAATGGACCTTCTTTCCTTTCAGATGACTCTGGGGTACAGTACGTAGAACAGGAATTGACACCATTTTGGAATCTGATGTATAACTGTTGAGACTCATTATTCTTAAGCATTTTCTTTTGTTATGTGTGTGTGTGGTGCTGATCGAAGCTAGAGAGGATGTCAAATCCTCTGGAGCTCCAGTTACATACAGGTGCTGTGAGGCATCCCTCATGGTGTTGGAAACTGAACTCTGGTCCTCTGGAAGAACAGCACTCTAACTGCTGAGACAGCTTTTCAGCCCTTTAATTTACTTATCTTTCAAAGGTGTATTTTACTTTTATTAGTGTGTGTGTATGTGTCTATGTATGTATGTATGTATGTATGCATGCATGCCACATGCACACAGGTGTCCACTGAGGCCAGAGGAAGGTGTGGAGTTCCTGGAGCTAGAGTCACAGGAGGTTGGGAAGCAGGAGGTTGAGAAGCTGGATGACATGGGTGCAGGAAAGTGGACTCAGGACCTCTGGAAGAGCAGCAAGTACTCTTAACTGCTGAGTCATCTCCAGTCCGATTTACATATTTTAAAAGATGACTTATTTGCAGTTTGAAAGTAGGATCTGTGAACTAAAAAGGTTTGGAATATACTGAAAAAGGTAATTATTACTCATAGTTCCCAATGCAGGAACTTACCCTTTTCAGTTTATTTACTTAACGTTTTCCCTCACGAGTAGGGTTTTTGTTGTTGTTGTTTTTTTTTTTTTTTTGCATCCTTGTAAGAAGGTGTAGCTTTATCTTGCAGTGGACTCGTCGTATTCAGGAAACTGGGTAGTCAGTGCTGGACCTGATATGATTTGTAAAATTTAAAATCTTTGTCAGTGCAGTGGGACAGGTGGGCTGAAATGGCTCTAAGCCACTCACCAGCTTTATTCTTGTGGAATTTATTGTGCGGTATAGTAACTTAAATGGAAATTTCAGGCAGAATTAGTGTTAAGCCTAAAATCAAAGTCTGAATGAAGTAGGTCTAGGTGGATATTCTGGTTTAATGTGAGGTAATAGGCAAGGTAAGGTTTTGTAGCGACTGGGGTCATGGTCTGTGGGGGATTTGTGTCCTGCCTTTCTCTGTATGATTTAAAGATGATCTATAGTAAGGCTTGATTTTGGGATCCCTCAGGCATATCAGATGGCCCTGGGTCATAGACAGGAGTGTGTTTCTGGTGCAGATCTCCTTCAAAATCCATCACCTTCTCCAGGTTCTCCAGGACCCTGATGGGTGCTTCTACCTCTAGCCTTCAGGGTAGTGAACAAGATGTGTCAGTGTGTGTTGAGGGTGGTGGCTGTGAGTTAAGAGCTGCTAACAGGCCTGTTTGAGCTCCAGTTGGATGCTGTCTTACCAGTCCTAGATGTTTGGTTTGTGGGGTTTGGTTGTGATTTTATTACCATGAAATCAAGAGGAGTGCAGAGCAGAAACTTAGGGTGTGACTTGGAACCAGGCAATGTAGTGAATGGTCATTTTCTCCAGCCTCCTGGCTTACACTGCAGGAGATTAACCTGTGACTGAGCAGTGCATTGCCCTAAGTCAGAGACGGGGGTCTGAGGAGGCACAGAGCAGGCCAGGGCTGAGTGGTAAACCCCACCCCCTACTACCCTATGCCCCTCCTCACCCCACCCCACAGACCACTGTGGAGTTGCTGGGTGACTTTGGCTACTTAGTTCCCTTCTCTGACTCTGCTTTTTTACTGACAGACTTGGCCATGAATTGTTTATAAATATTAAGAGATGTGTAGAAGGGGCTGGAGAAGTAGCTCAGTGGTTAAGGGTATTGACTTCTCTTCCAGAGGACCTGTGTTCAATTCCCAGCACTCACATGGCAGCTAACAACTATCTGTAACTCCAAGATCTGACACGCTCACACAGACGTACCTGCAGGCAAAACAGCAATGCACATAAAATAAAAGTAAATAAATTAAAAAAAAGAAGAGGTGTGTAGAAATGCAATTTCCCATGTGTGCTAGCTGCTAGCATTGCCCAAGGGCACATTACAAACACATCCTCATAGTGGCCAGCCTGTTTGTTAGTGGGTTTCTGTTACTATAACAATTATCTTTTTAAGGTTTTTTTTTTAGTTGTGTGTGTTTGTGAGTGTGTATGTGTCCATGTGTATGTGTGGTGTGTGCACGTGTGAGGCGGTGCTGGCAGAGGCCAGAGGCATCACTGTCCTGGAACTGTGCTTTCGGGCAGCTGTATGTCACTTGCTATGGGTGCTGGGAACTGAACTCTGGATCTCTGTGAGAGTAGTAAGTACTCTTAACCCCTGCACCCCCCTCCCCACCCCCAGGCAAATGCCTTGGAATCCTTGGAGTAAGTAGGGTCTGACATGGTCGGATGTCCGCACATTCTGGCTAGGACCCTTGTTGGTGCGCCTGTGCGCCCCTCTCCCTCTGCTTCTCCCAGTTAACATAGTGAAAAGGTGGGATACAGGCGCCCCTGCCTGCCCCACTCGTCTGCTGTGTGTGTCAGGGTTTCTGCTCAGCCCATGCCTTATGGAACTCTCTGTCTGAAGTGCCATGCACACTCCTCTTAGGAGGTTCTGGCTTTCTTGTCCCTGAGACTTAAAGCAGACTCGTGTCCTTTGCTTACTGGCCGACCCAGCTCTGCTGCCTGCCTTGGTCATCCTGCTCCTTGGAGAGGCCAGTGGGATCTCTGGATCTTCTGGTTGGTTTTTTTTTTTTTGTTGTTGTTGTTGTTTTGTTTTTGTTTTTAAAGCTTCCAGCATGCTAACGGGACTTACCTGAGTCCGTAACCATGCCTCAGGGTAGTTAATGACCAACTAGGCCAGGCCCTAACTACTAACACTGTGAATGCTGGATCTCAGCATCTCTGACCCTGACCTACATTAAGAAACACTTTCTGCTATGGCTGGTAGACAGAAAAGGGAGCAAGGAGACACAGAGTGGAGGCAGGCAGGCAGCAGGCCTCCACAGTGCTGTGTGGATCTTTCTGTTCTCAGTGCTGGATTGCAGCGGGCAAGCCCTGGCTGACCTGTGGGTCACGGAGGTCCTCTCATTTTCTCAGGCTGTGGGTGACTGCCCTACGCTTCGCTGGGCAGTACCCCAATGGTTTGAAAGAGGCAGGCGCCCCCAGCAGTTGAGGCCTGGAGAGGCGCCACTGTCATGAGTGGACCCCTGCGCTCTGCAGGGAACTGTGGGGGAGGGCACCTGTGCTTCGTCACACCCTTTTGGTCCAGAGGAAAGAGCACAGGACTAGGAGCTGGTACTCATGCTGAGACCTGGCTCTGCCACAGCCCTTTGACTGCGGTTTTCAGGGGTGCTTTTGAGGCCCAGGTGGGGAAATGCATGCACAGTGGTAAGTGCCTGGACCCTGTTCCTCTCCTTCTCTTCAGTTCACCTCGATCAAAAGGGAAGATGAGTGGATAAAGCAAAGCAACAGTTTTGCCTTCTGCTCAGAGTCTGATGGGGACCTGGTCAGTGTGTGAGAGATGTGGTAAGCCTTTTCCTAATTTAGCCTCTTTTCTTCCAGCCCTGACGGATGGCTGCTATGTTGGGGGATGCCATCATGGTGGCCAAAGGCCTTGCCAAGCTGACCCAGGCAGCTGTGGAAACCCACCTGCAGAACTTGGGCCTTGGTGGGGAGCTCATCTTGGCGGCCAGGGCCCTGCAGTCTACCGCTGTGGAGCAGATCAGCATGGTCTTTGGGAAGGTGCAGGTGAGAGGCCCGTTCCAACAATGGTGTGGGTGCTGGTAGGAAGAGAGCTAGACTTGGAGCTCCTAATGGGACTGGGGAATGCCAGGACACAGACACCTGACAGCTTGTCTTGTTGTAGACAGCACTGGAGAGCACAGTGGCTGGTGTTTCCTGTGTCATTTTAGGAGAGAATCTGGCTGGTGTACTAGAGTACCAGACTAGGAAGCTTAAATCATAGTTGCTTACTTGCCACAGTTCTGGAGGCTCTAGTAGATAAGGGCTGATTTCCTGGTTTCCTGGCTCTGTTCTCATGATGCAATCACCTTCCATGTACTCGGTTGCTATAGGTTAGGTTTCAGACATGTAGTACACAGCAGGGCTCATGCATAGATCAGCCTGGCTCAACTTCAGCCTTTGAAGACCCCTCCTGTAGGCAAGACTTGCTGAGCCTCAGCCAAGCCCCATTTGCTATTTGCTGAAGGTGCTCCCTTCCAGGGTGGCAGCTGTCATGGCCTTAATGATAGATTTTTCCCTCCTGGTTGGGGCAAAGGTTACCTTTGTGCCAAGGTCCAACCTCAGCACCTTGTATCAAGGGGTGTTTTTCAGCCAAAGCAGTGTCCAAATAGACCCACTTGTAGAGGTAGGTGTGGGGTGTGTGTGTGTGTGTGTGTGTGTGTCTGTGTGTGTGTTGTGTTTTTGCAGAGATTGCCCTGTTTATTTACTGTCCTGTACCATGTCCTGCTATCATGTTAGGGTAGGTCAGGCTCCCCTGTGAGGGCACTGTTACTGTAACAGAAGTCCACAGACTTGGAGGCTTAAGCAAGTGCTTTTCTCCTCAGAGTTTTGAATGAAGATCTCATGCTTCTCTGGGTATGAAGCTGTCCCTGTCCCCAGCCTCAGCTCAGTTTTAGGTCCAGGATTCCTGGCCCTTCCCTCCTATGTTAGGGTGACACAGTATTCCTTACCCTGCAGATGCCTTTCATTTTTAGAAGTCTTTATACCTTTTATACTTGAGGTCCTTTAATGCTGATGGGGCAGGTGTGTATGCTTATTCCTGTTTCCCAGGCTGAGGTTGATGCAGGTCATTAAGTGATAGGGCAGGAACCCTTGTCATTTCCTAGTTTTGACTCCTAGCTCCTGTCCTCCTGGTGCTGAGGTGAGTGGTGGCAGTCCTGCTGGGGGTTGTTCCTGTAGGAAAGACTGGAAGGTGAGCCTGCTCCAGTGCTCTGGGTCACTCCAAAGTAAGGCTGCATGCTGGACCGGCCTCCTCTGCCGGTGTGTGAGCTGCCTCCTCTCACTCCTGCAGGACATCCTCCTGTCTCCTGGTCCCACCATTCCTTTGTGTATCCAGAGTCTATACAGGAGGGTCACCTTCCCTTAGTCACCAGAGACAGGAGATGGATTAACCCACTGCCATGGAGGAGGACCCCATTCCCTCCTTCATACTTGGGTTTGGGGTTCCTTTCCTCACCCTTGATGTCTGTGGGATCTGATTGCTCTGGAAACCAGTGCTGCCCAGGTCCTTATTCACACATTAGTTCATCAGGTATGAACAGAGGCTGGGGTCCTTTCAGGCACCAGTGTCCTTTGTTGCCTGTAGGGTTCCCCAGCTACTTTAATAGCAGCTACACAAGACTAAGTGGTTATCATGGGAGTTGTGGGACAGGAGGGGCTCTGCTCCAGACTCTTCATACCAGGCCTTCCCTGGCTATATGAGAAGAACCCAGAACTTCTCCCAGTGTGGCTTTGGACCCCTGCTCTGCTGTTGCCTTCTGGCCTTTTCCAGTCACATCAGCTGTCAGTCTTAGTTTCCTGTTATGAGGTGTGCCCACTACCATGGGAGAGCAAGGCTTATTCTTTAGTCCTCAGAGCATCTCAGGTAGCTGAGTGAGGGGGCCCCAGGACTCTTACTGTTGCTGTGTGACATGTGGATGGCACATAGGCCATGGCATTTACTCAGTTTTCATTTGAACCAGAAACCTGGCCATATGCCTCTCTCTCTCTCTCTCTCTCTCTCTCTCTCTCTCTCTCTCTCTCTCTCTCTCTCTTTAGGACACAGTGTTGTGTAATTATAGCCTTTACTAGCAGTTTCTGGGCCCTTGGCTGTAACTCTGTCACCATCTGACAGTGGGAGCCCTATTTTCAGAAGTCACTGAGAAGAGTTTGGAACGTGTTCAAGTTCATTCAAGGTTAAAAATCAGAACGAGTCTCTGAATTTACCCTGAATTTGAAGTTTGAACCTATAACTTACAAAGGAAACAAGGGATGCTCTCCATGTCTCAGATTCACAAGGATAGCCAGGCTCTGACCACCTGTGGCAAGAACCTCTTAGCTGCATACCTGGACTGATGGGGGTCTGGCTGCCACAGAACTCTTACACTTCTGCAAGCTTTTCTCGCCTTTTGTACTGGCTTCTCGCCTCAAAGCCCCACGGGCTGGGCTCTGTGTTGTCCCTAGTGAGTGAGGAACTCGTTGCTAGAGTGGAGTGCATCTTCCCCGGCTGTGCTTGGGTGCCCAGTGGTGTGTGTAGCTGTCTGCTAAGATCCCAGCACTGTTCTGGAAGAAGCACACTGCAGCTATCTGCTGCCTCCTAGGTTGTGAAGGGGGCTTCCACAGGGGTCTTCGGCAGTCACATGCAGTACCCTCACCAGGGGGAGTCCCAGACAGTCCTGCTGCTCTCACCGGCCTTTGTTTTCCACAGGGTCAAGATAAGCATGAAGATTTGTATGCCACTGAGAACTTCGAAGATCTGGAAGCTGAGGTTCAGTTCTCAACACCACAGGCAGCTGGAGCCTCCCTGGATTTCTCTGCAGCCTCTTCCCGGGATCAGTCTCTGTCTTCCTCCCTGGATCATGCCCACAGTGAAGGCCCAGCTCCTACCTACGTTTCCGGTGGACCCTTCAGAGAAGCTGGGCTGTCGGGACAGGCCGCCTCCCCTATGGGCAGAGTCAATGGGAGGCTCTTTGTAGATACCAGAGACTTGTTCTTGGCCAATGGCATCCAGCGAAGATTCTTCCACCAGGACCAATCCCCTGTGGGGGGCCTCACAGCTGAAGACATTGAGAAGGCCAGGCAGGCCAAGGCTCGCCCTGAGAGCAAGCCACATAAGCAGATGGTGGGTCTGAGAGGCAGCATGGTTGGACCTGGGTGGTTCCCACTTCCGGTGGGGCTGGCATTGACCCATATTTTGCCCCCCACGTTGGGATGGATGCTGTGTCTTGAAGAACACGGCAACCTTTTGATACAGTGCTCTCTGCTGGATCCCGTGGGAGTGGAGACGGGGGTACAGGCATCATGAGTCCCAGGTTGCCTTGTCTCATTTGACAGTTTCGTCAGCTCCATAGGTTTCTTTTGTTTTTCCCCTCCAGCTCAGTGAGCGGGCTCGGGAGCGGAAGGTGCCAGTTACCCGGATTGGGCGGTTGGCCAACTTTGGAGGTGAGGTGGCCACGTTCCCCGTGCTGCCCCTCCCCTACTGCCCTGCCCTGTTTGTCCTGGTTGAGTGGAGGTACAGTGGAGGCCACTGGTTTGGGGATCAAGCCGTGTTTCAGTGTTGGGGAGCATGTGGCGTGTTCCCGGGGGTGATGACCTGGCTACTGATTCCATCCCCATCTTGGCTTATCCCTGGGCCTGGTGTGTGGCTGAGTCTTGCCGTGAGCTGCAGCCTGGACTACTCTATGGACCTTGCTCAGGGCAGCTTTTGCAGGCAGGAGACTGGCCATGAGTACAGTGTCTTCACTGGGCCTCTTAGCACCCTAGATGGAGGACTTTGTGTCTTGGGACCTGCTATGTGGGGGACAGGTTTACCAGATCCTGCATGTCTGAAGCTGTTAGTGTGATGATATTGACAGAGTGGCCCTCTGTTGCAGTCAGTTAAAGCCAGTTCATTTTGCTAGTATTGGGGTCCTTGCTCTCATGTGAACAGCCTTTGAAACCCCACACCTGTGCTCTTTTGGAAGGACGCTTACATATTGAAGATGTGTTCCCTTTGCGCATTTGCAGAGGTCCTGTTAAGAACACTGGCCATTCGCAGTGGGGTGCTGTGACGTGGGTTTCTGGTGGTACTGTTTATTAAGGTTTAGCTGCCCTCAGTATGTTCTCTAGGCAATGTAAATCACAAATAGTTTTCAAGTGGTTTGTTTAACATACTGGTCGTGGCCAGATGGTTAGGTATATAACAGGTATGATGGGTTCATGGTGCTGCTGGTGTTGAGTTGCTCAGGGAGGCCCAGGATCTTCTGTCTACCCTTTTCTGGGAAATATGCTTTCTTCTGCATTCCATCTGTATCAGTTACTTTTTTCCCTGTACTGTTGGCAAAATGTGACAGAAACAATAGAAGGTTTCAAAGGGTTAAAGCTCTGTTCATTTGACTGTTTCTGGGCCTGGAGTTAGGCAGTTCATCATGGTGGTTGTAGTATGTGGTAAAGCAAATTCTTTGTGTTGGACAGGAAATAGAATGTTAACAGGAACAGGCTGGGAATAATAGACCCAGCCTCATCGTGGTAGCTCTTACAGAGATGACTGAGCCCAGACTTCTGTCTTGTATGGGGACATCTGAGCTGCCTGTCCTATAACTAGGGTACTCCCTTCACATGTAGCCAGCTAGTAAAGGGCCTGTTAGGTCTTCCCCTCTGCTGGTCCTGAGGCCCTGGGAGAAGAGGCCTGATTCCCCCTCCCCACTTTTGCTTCTCTCCCTCTTGTACTTGGGCTGTGGCTCCTGTCCTAGGACCCTGACTTCTCTGGGGTTGAGAATGTTGAGAATTCTTCCAGGGGACTGCTAATACCTAGAAACAAAGGACAGCACCCTTGTCCATCTGTCTGCTCTATATGGACTTTCTTAACAAAGTGAGGGAGCATGTGTGTTAGGATGTAGTTCAGTGGGTAGAGACCTTGCCTAGCACACACAAGACTGGGTTTCACCCTGAGTACAAAAAAAAGGGGGGGGGGGGTCTAAAAGCAGGGCGTGGCCTGCGGTGTAGGGGCCCATCCGCTTCTGCAGAGGCCTCTTAAGCCTTGCTTTGCAAACAGGTCCTGAGCTCGGCAGGAAGGGCCAGCAGCAGCAGCAGCAGCAGGCGGCGGCGACTCTCTGCCCCTGCTCTCCTGTGTGTCACCATCCTGCTCTTGAAGGACCTTGTTGAAAGTTGGTTTTGCTTTTTTTGTGCTCTGGTGACTGGGAGGAAGTGGAGTGACTACTTCTCTGGTGACCTGAATACCCAGAAGGAGCCTGACCAGGACACAGCCCCACTTGCCTCTGCTTGGCCTGCCCGAGAGCCGTGTGCCCTGCTACTTCCCTTCCTTGACAGCAAGACTGCCTTTCATGAGTGAGGTGTTGGGCACGTTCTGTGTCTGGGCAGTGTGGTGTTACAGGCCAGGAGGGAGACCGCCCACAGGGAGCCTGCAGGTGGCAGGAATTGCAGCTGAGGCTCCCCTCTTCCCAGTTAGTTACCCCAGGTCCACCTGGCTCTGGATGGAGGCTGAGCTGGGCAGGGGATCCCAAGAATTACATTACTCCAGGCCCAGTGCCTGGGTTGAGGGGCGGTTTATTCTGAGTTTGTAGAACTGGGGAGGCCAAATCATGATTTCTGGCTGGGTGAGCTTGTTTTTACCTCCTGGTTTGCCTGTTGCAGGGAGCCTGTCCCCCATTGGCAGGTCCTGGGCCCGAGGCCTCCTTCTTGGAATGTTCCTTCAAGTGTTTGTTTAGCAACTGCTCTCCCTATTGTAGAGCTTGTGCTTTGCCTAGGAGCCCGGATGCAGCCAGGAACAGTTTGACACAGCGTGAAGTCCAGCCAGGGTATGTTTAGGAGGGCCCTGAATGTTGTGTGTTCACCTGGACAAGCTGATGACCTGTGATGTCATCTGCCTTTTCTGTGGGCTTGTCTCAGGGTGTGCTCGCAGCAGAAAGACTAGATGTGAAGGGACATTGGTGAAGGTTAGTGTCGCCCGCCCGTTCACCTCTTCTGAGTCAGACAGTGTGCTGGGTAAGGTGAGGAAGGCAGGTGGTGGGGAGTTAATGTTCGATCAGGGCTCTGGCACGCAGGGCCCAGTGCCCTGCAGGGTGGCAGGGCTAGGAGGAGTTAAAGGGAACAGTACCCCACCAGGCATCCACAGTAACACCTCTATCCCAGGGAGCCAGGGCTTCTGTTTGTAGCTCTGTACACCAGGCTGGCCTTGAACTCACAGAGATCCACCTGCCTCTGCCTCCCGAGTACTGGGATTAAAGGTGTGTGTACCACCACCACCCTGCTACTGGTGCCTCTGGGCTACAGGAACTGTGACTTCTTCAGTTTAGCTTGTCCCGCCTCACGGTATTGTGTGCTGTGCATGTGCCTTCCCACAGGATTTCAAGAGCATGCACACACCCACAGATGGAAAATGCCTTTAGTTTCGATATTGATGTCTGTTTTACATATACTGGGTAAAATGCATTAGAATTCACTTTCCGTGTTTCAGCTTGCCTTTTTTTAAAAGGGCTACTAGAAAATTTAAAGTCTTGCATGCATTGATATGAGACGTCTTTTGTCATCACTGGCTTGATTGTTGTTGTTGTGCCCTGAACCTGATAATGTGGGCACTTTACACCCTGGTTCTCTTAGTGACCTACAAATAGGATCTGCTGTTAGAGCCTGCAAAATAGAGAGTGCACTGCCACCTAGTGGTAGATAAGATAAATTATTAACTGTGTAAAAGAATTTTAAATGCATTTAAAAATTATTTTCTTTTCTTTTTTTGAGATAAGTCTTCATCATATAATATTGAAAACCATGGAATTTTCTTTGTATCCCCAGCTGGCCTTGAACTGTGGCTGACCTCTTGCCTCTGCCTCTCAAATGCTGGGATAACAGGCATGTGTGGCTATGCCTAGCTTAGTTTTTATTTTTTTTCATGTTTTTCTTTAATGCATTATTATTGTATAAGGGCTGGAAAACAGCAGGTCTCATCCTGACTCTGAGTGGTGTGCCTGCCCTGGACATCCTTTGAGAAGGGAGCTCCCAGGCTCTCTGCCTGGACTCAGTTGTGCCTGCTGAGAGGGCAGGGCCCAAGGCTGCCAGCACGGGTGGGGCAGGGTGTGTTCTGGCCCTGCGGGCTTCAGCTGGGACACCCCGCGTCTCTGGTCTCTGTTGTTGTGGAACACTTCAGCTTTTACTGCTAGCTGTCTTATGCTGCTATGGTGAAAACTTAGAAACACCAAGACTACCGTACCCTCTTGCAGATTTAAAGTGAGTGGTTGTCTTCTATGGTAGTATTGCCAGGAAGTGGCCCGAGACCATGCCTAACCATCTTCCTTTTTGTGCTGGGTTCCTCTCAATATGGAGTCTGTGTTCCCATGAGTGTGTGGGTTGTCAAAGGTGACGGGCGAGAGATGGCCAGACTCACAGGAAGCACTTGTCCAGAGCCAAGTGTCCACTCCAAACCGCCAGTGTGTGTTCTCCTGATGCACCCCCAGTACCTAGCAAGCCTGGTACACTGCAGTGTCCCGCCTGCTGCTGGCCAGGCCCCAGCCACTAAGCACTGCTTTCTCACCCTCCCAGGTCTAGCGGTAGGTCTGGGCTTTGGGGCATTGGCTGAAGTTGCCAAGAAGAGCCTGCGTCCCGAGAATTCCACAGGTGAGCGGGGCCCTGCATAGAAGGGTGGATGGCCTTAGAAGTTCTAGCCTCTAGCCCATCTCTGTTCCAGGAATGTCAGCCACCAGAGACCACCTCGTGCCCCAACTGCAGGAGCCCCTCTCAGAATATTTAGTTTATGTAGATGGTGTTCCTGGGGTTGAGTGACTGCGTATGGGTTGACTGACTCTCTGTCGAGAGTTGAGGATTGGAGGTAGCTTCCTTCCCCCTCCATCCCCAGCTGATCAGCAGCTCCTTCTGGCTCCCTCTGGCTCCCTCTGGCTGTCTACACCCATGCTGCCGCCAGCATTCCAGCTTCATACTCACTTGCCTGCACTTGCCCACCTGATACCCACCGTTTGCTCCTGCTCTCCCTTTCTGGATTGCAGTCTGGCTAAGTCTGGCAGTCCTGGCTCCCCACTTCCCTGTGGGTAGGGATGTTGGCATCTGGGACAGGTCCACTGTGTTTCCCTTCGTTGACCATGACCCAGAGAGGCTGGGACCATTCCAGAGACTATTGGCTTCTGAGACAAAGATCAGACCTTGTTTCTGGTCCATCAGGCTTGCCTGGAACAGGTTGAGTGGCTGCTTGTACAGTCTAGAGAATGTTCTGCATTCAGGGCCCACAAGAACAAGGGGCTTCCTGATGTTGATGTGCTGGCTGGGGAAGGAGCCACAGGGTGCTATGTGAGCCCTGGGCTGGGGTTAGGTGCTGGGAGTTCAGCCGGCAGAGCTATTAAGGGTCCAGGTCTGTTAGTGGATTTCCCAAAATGTATTTGAGGTTCTGGGCTGAGCACCCTTTGCCCTGGTCCTACTAAAGGACTGCAGTCTCGTTAGGTTTCTTCATCCCTACTCATGAGGCCTCGTGATACCCACACTCTGATACCCACACTCTGATACCCACCCTCTCAGGCAGCGCTTTACTCATGGGTCTGTTTTCTGGAAAGAGGGTACAGGCATATCCCCGTAGACCCCACTGCTAGGATGGACACCTGTGTGTCCTTGGAAGGGGTCCGAGAACAGGGGATCTAGCATGGATATTTTTAGTTAGTGCTGGTGCTGAAATACTTTGGGATGTGAAGCCTGTATTTCCCTGGATGAGAAGCTAGCCTTCCCAAGAGCCAGCACTCCCTTTTGGCTGCTTTCCACCCTATCTTGTCTAAGTGGAGAAGGGGCCAGCCTGGCTCCAAGGGCACAGCTGGTGTCCTTTTTTAGGGATTGTGGTGGTTTAGGCTTAGATTACATTAGCCCTGCCAGTAGTCTTGAGGCTTCGGCCAGGGTAAGTGGCCTTGGGTAGATCCTGACCTGCTCTTGCTCCCTAATATGTCTAGTGTGCCTTGACCTTGAGGATGCTGTCCAGGCTAGCAAGCTCTGCCCTGGGAGGCCCTGTCTTGTTTTGGGCATACCACCATGTTTTTGGCTTGTCCTGGCTGGCCCAGGCTATTCTGGGAAGGGGACATGCCTCTAGCCTGTGAGCCCACGTTGGGGAAAGCCTAGTTGGTCAGACACCATCTCCATGTACCAGGAGATGAGAACTCAACTGAGGTGTGTTTTGTGTAGAGATGGATTGCCCTCCTTTGTCCTGTCCAGGGGCTGGGGAGCACAGAGGAGCCCACCCACTCTCGGCTCTGCCTCCTGCTGCTGCAGTGCCTTTAGGCTCACTTACCCTGATTAGTCATGCCCCAGGGTTGTAGGTAGGCCTTGGGGTAGCCCAGACTTCTGTGGAATGACCCTCCTACCCTGCATATCTTGTCCTCCTGTCTCCTTCTAGGAGTGAGCCCAAGCCTCACCATGTCTGTCACTGAACCAGACCAATTGAGAGCTCTGAACACTCTCCTTCCCATGCAAGCCCCTGCTCTGACTGTCAGAGGCAGGCTGTTCTGTACCTGGCGCAAGGGCAGTTGAACACTCCACCTCTGGCTGGCCTTCAGCTATATGCCGAAGGTAGCAAAAGCTCTGAGTGACAGCGCCGGGGCGGACAGAAGGACCTGGTAGCTTAGACCGTGTTTGGACATATCCCTACCTTGTTAATTTGGTGTGTGGGCAGAAGCGATGATGCTCTTTGGCTACACTGATGCTGGCAGCAGGGTTCATTTGGCACTGTCAGCTCCCTCGAGTCATCACCCAGCTGTGGCCACCACCCTGTGTACTGGAAGGGGTTGGCTATGAACCAGCTGGCTGTGCCAAGCTGTGGGGCAGAGGGGAAAAACGATGCCCACACTGTGCTGTCCTTGACCCTCAAGTATGGAGTTCTTACTGCAGCAAGGACTCATGTGGCAAGTGCGCAAGTCTCGCTGCCCCAGAGGCCCTTCAGCCAGGACAGATAGGGGAGAGGCTTGGCTCTTGTCTCCTGACCCTCCTGCCAGACTTGCCCCCACTAGGGGGAGCCCTTCCTGGCCTTGGAGGGCCTAGGGTCTTAGGTGTCTAACAGTTGTGCATGTTGTCCGAGTGCCTGTGCCCAGGCATCATGGTTTCTCCCAGATACCCTTCCTAAACCCTGAATGTATGCTGGCCCCTCCTGCCCCTCAGGGAAGAAGGCCGTGCTGGACTCTAGCCCCTTCCTGTCAGAGGCGAATGCAGAGCGTATTGTGAGTACACTATGCAAGGTGCGCGGGGCGGCGCTGAAGCTGGGCCAGATGCTGAGCATTCAGGGTGAGTGGAGGGCTCAGCCCCGCACTGGCTGGTGGATACCAACTTGTGTGTAATAGTGGGAGGCAGATGTGCTGTGGCAGTCCTAGGACATGGGGATGTTCACACCATGTTAAATAGGAGGCAAGAGCATGTTTCTTGCCTCTGTGGGGGGGGGGTGTCTTGAAGTTCAGCATGGCTGCCTGGCCCTGCCACCCTGCTGTGGTCACTGGGAGTTAGTGGAGGAGCTTACAGCTCAGCTTTGGGGAAGCCTTGGGCTCCCTAATGGCTCTGAATGGGAAGGTGTGAGAGTAAGGCAGGCTTACTGCCTTGACCAGGTTCAATTCTGAGGGTGGTGATGGGTGTTGGGTACTGCCTTGGGGTCATGCAGCTGGGCGTACACTTTCTGGAAGATGTGTGGGTGGTGTACACCGGAATCCCAGTGATGCTCACACCATGCCCGGTGTGGTTTGGTGTCTGGAAATGTAGATGAAGAAAAACTCAGTGGGCTGGTAGGGTCAAGAGCTGGGCTGCAGGGCCAAAAGCAAGGATGCAGCCTGGTGAGGCCTGTGAGGTGTTCCGCAGCTGTTAGCACTCTCGGGTCTTTTGGAAAACAAGCACGTGGGGAGGAGAGGAAACAGCCTTAGTGATAAGACACCGTGACTAAGGGCACGTAGAGGAGGGAGATTACTGGGAGCGCGATTTCAGAGGTTAAAGTCTGTGACCACCATGGTGGGGAACATGGCAGGCAGACATGGCACCGTGCAGTAACTGAGAGCAGAGGGAGGGAGGGAGGGACGGAGAGGGCCAGCTGGGAATGAACTTTTGAAACCTTAACGCCCACCCCAGTGACATGCCTCCTGATGCTTCCCAAACAGTTCCACCAACTGGGGACCAAGGTTTCAATATTTGAGCCTATGGAGCCATTCTCCTTTAAACCACCCACAGATGTGTGCGTGGTAGCTTGCAGTACCACAAAAGGATCAGTCAGATGACGGGCAATTTTAATTTTCTTAGTTATAAAAACATGGCTTCCCTCTCAGATCATAGGGATGAGTTCAGGCCTCCTGGCTGCTCTTTGGGGGGGGGGGGACTTCAGTGAGCTGTACACAAAGGCTGTGTCTTGCCTTGGTTGGCACTTTAATAGTGTGCCCATCTCAGCACAGAAGACCCCGGTCCCCACTAGAGTCCCAGTTTGGATTGTGTGCCAGGAGGAGGCCAAGTCTGTCCTTGTGTCTGAGCCTTGGGTCCTAGGGTGAGGGAGGGTCATGTTTGCTGGCCCCGCCCTTCCCAGGAGACCGCACTATCAGTGGCACCTAGATAGCCCTATTGGCCTGGGTGCATCCCTCCCTAGTGGAAACCCCACTCTGACCTCTCATCTTCCAGATGATGCCTTCATCAACCCTCACCTGGCTAAGATCTTTGAGCGGGTTCGGCAAAGTGCTGACTTCATGCCGCTGAAACAGATGACGGTGAGGTTTGCAGGAAATAGCTTGACCTAAGCTGTGGGGGCCAGCTGGGTGCATTATCAGGGTACCCCCAGATAACCAGGCTGTGTGCCTCTCTTCCCTGGCTTCTTTCCAGAAAACGCTTAACAATGACCTGGGTCCCCACTGGAGGGACAAGCTGGAGTACTTTGAGGAGCGGCCCTTTGCAGCTGCCTCCATAGGGCAGGTGCACCTGGCCCGCATGAAGGGTGGCCGTGAGGTGGCCATGAAGATCCAGGTAGATGGCCCTGTGTGGTGTGTACCTATCCTCACAGGATGTCAGAGGGTGGGACCTTTCCCATGTCTCCTGAGACATGTCTTTCTGTCCTTAGCACCTGGTGCTGGGCAAGTGTTTGCTAGGTGAGGGGTTGGGGTTGGAGCTGTTTCCCAGAGCCTATGCTGGAACCCAGGCCTTTTCTGGGGCTAGAGTAAGGAGAAATGGAGAGCAGGGTGGTGAGGGGTAAGGTCATGACAACCTTGCTTTAGTCTTGGCTCTGTCATCTAAGGATCTGGCCACAAATTGCTGGGAAGCTAATAGGCAGGACAGCCTGAGCTGCCGCCTCGTCACTCACCCCCCCCCTTCCCTCCTCTCAGTACCCTGGCGTGGCCCAGAGCATTAACAGTGATGTCAACAACCTCATGGCTGTGCTGAACATGAGTAACATGCTTCCAGAAGGTCAGGCTGGGCTGCAGGCATGAGGTGGGTGGGGCGGGTTCTGGGAGTGCAGAGTCCTGGTCCCACCTGATGCCCATCTCTGGCACAGGCCTGTTCCCTGAGCACCTCATTGATGTGCTGAGGCGGGAGCTTGTCCTTGAGTGTGACTACCAGCGGGAAGCTGCCTATGCCAAGAAGTTCAGGTGTGGCTCTTATGGGGCCCTCATGAGGCTGAGGGGCACCAGAGTGGGCAGGCTCCTCTGTTTCTAAGGGTGGATGGCCCTGGGGCTGGTGATGGTCACATCCTCTCCACTGCAGAGGGCTCTGCATTGGGGGCGCTGTGGAGGGTGCAGACTGGATGTAAGCTCCCTCTCCACACAGGGAGCTGCTGAAGGATCACCCCTTCTTCTACGTGCCTGAGATTGTGGATGAGCTATGTAGTCCGCACGTGCTGACCACTGAACTAATAACAGGCTTCCCCTTGGACCAGGCAGAAGGGTTGAGCCAGGAAGTCCGGAACGAGGTACCCTCAAGCTGTGCTGAGCTGTTGTGCTGGGCACCTAATGGTGTGAACAGAGACCCTAAGCCCTCCCTGGGGAGTTTGGACAAGGGGGTGATGAGTGATTGAATCTTTCTTTTTGGGTGGGCAAAGACTTTGGCGGTCACAAGGCAGTCTGTGCTGCCTGACCCAGGGTCTTATCTTGTCCCCAGATCTGCTACAACATTTTGGTGCTGTGCCTGAGGGAGCTGTTTGAGTTCCATGTCATGCAGACTGACCCCAACTGGTCCAATTTCTTTTATGACCCTCAGCAGCACAAGGTAAGCCCCAGCCGAGCCCCACATGGAGGTCTCAGCAGAGACATATGGGGGCTGAGACACTGCAATAGTCCTCCTGTCTGCTCTATGCTCAGTGCTGTATCTCCATCTGTAGGTGGCTCTCCTGGACTTTGGGGCAACTCGGGAATATGACAGATCCTTCACTGACCTCTACATCCAGGTAAGATCACTGTATTTCAGAGGCCAAGAGCCAATTCTGGGGCTTGAAAGTGTGGGAGAGCCTCCTGGAGCTGGCCACAGCCTGTCAGGCCCACGTAGCTAGCTGTGGCTCCCAGGCCAAGGGTTGTGGTAGGGCAGGCACATCTCTGTTCTACCCAGGTCATCCGGGCTGCTGCTGATCAGGACAGGGAGGCAGTGCTGAAGAAATCCATAGAGATGAAATTCCTCACTGGCTATGAGGTCAAGGTGAGTGACCCACCCAGGCTCAGCTCTTTCTCTGTAGGCGTGGCTATCTTCCCTTGGAACCTAAGCACCAGCTGCTCTTGGAGGCCTCCTTATGTCCAGCACTGTGAAAACTCAGCACTCTGTAGTTAGTGTGTAGGGTGGAGCAGAACCACTTTGTGCCACCTGCCCACCCTGCTTGGGTGGGCAGAGTACCCCAGGCCTTCAGAGCCTCAGGGAGCTGACCCTCCCTGACCTGGGTTCACACCCACTGCTAGGAGTGTAACATCAGCATGGGTATACATACCAAGCTGACTTCCTACTTCCTGTGTGCAGCTGGCTTGGTTTGTCCCCACCCGGGTGCCCCTTGTCCCTTCAGTGCTCTCTGCTGGTGACAGTTAGTTCTCATGTGCCTTGTGCCTCACAGGTGACTACTGCTGTGTGCTAGGAACTAGGCAGGCTCCCACGAGAGTCCTTATGTAGGAACCAGGCCCTGCCCATTCTGTGGGAGTGAAGGCCTCTGCACTCCGCCTTGTCTTGTGTCTGCCTGGCTTTTGAGGGTTGGAGTTGTACAAAACCATCCTGTCACTGCTTGTCTGATGTCCTCCAGACCTGAGAAGTTGGTTCTAAGATTAGAAACTATGGTAGGACCTGGGGGGCTTCTGAGCCAGTCACCTCCACCCTTTTTCTTGATGTAGGCCATGGAGGATGCCCACCTGGATGCCATCCTCATCCTGGGGGAAGCCTTTGCTTCAGAAGAGCCCTTTGACTTTGGCACCCAGAGTACCACTGAGAAGATCCATAACCTGATCCCCGTCATGCTGAAACACCGCCTCATCCCTCCACCAGAGGAGACCTACTCCCTACACCGTAAGATGGGCGGCTCTTTCCTCATCTGCTCCAAGCTGAAGGCCCGCTTCCCCTGCAAGACCATGTTTGAGGAAGCCTACAGTAACTATTGCAGGATGAAGTCCGGGCTGCAGTAGACTAGGCGTGGGCTAGGCTCACTAGGGGCCATGCCTTCCCTCAGGTTCAGCGAAGCAGAGGGAGGATGTTGAGCGGGAGCCATAGCCTCCATGAGTAGGAAGTGAGCAGTACAGAGACCCCACTATTGCTTCTGTACTGTCCAGACAAAATGGCAGGCTTCTTGTGCCATCTCCTCCCTGCAATGGGTGTCCACCAGGAACACAGCAAAGTAAGACTAAAGCCGGCCTAGCTACCTTTGGGGTCTAGTTGGCCATGTAGACTGAAGTTTGTGTGTTTCCGGGTAAGTGTGTGTTCCTGTCCCTTGCCACCCCAGCTGGGTCTCAGCATGGACAACAGATCCTTTTCAAGAGCAAAACAGGGCCATCACTGGAGGAGCAGTGGGCTCCAGCATGTTCCAGGAGAGGCAGTTACTACCCCGCACCAGCGGATCAACAGGCTGTTTGTATGTCTCATAATCTCATGTTCACACCCACATTCAATAAAGAAGTGTGTTGGGGACTACCATTTGCTATGTTCTGTGAGTCCTGGGAATGGGGTGGACTCACGTATGACCTGGGTGGTGGTCTTTACCTGTAAATGTCTCAGATCTAGAGTATCTGTTGCTCTTGGTGGGGACAGAATGTGGTGACTCAGGCAGACATTAAGAATTTTTTTGCATTCATGTCTCTGACCTCAAGGCTTCATTGGCACTGGGGACTGAGCCAAATGCCTTGAGGTGTGAAGCAGGTGTCTACACTGAGTGTTATCCTCAGCCCTTTTACTTCTGAGACAGGATCTCATTAAGTTGTTACAGCAGGAGGCCTTAAACTTGTAACCCTCCTGCTCAGCCTCCCAAGTAATTAGGATAACAAGTCTGAGCCACCGGACTTCTTAGCCATTTTAGAGGAAACAAGCTTGTGGGTTCAGTGGCCACAGAACAGCAAGCACTAAGAGGTGGGATTGGGACAGAACAGTGTGACCTTAAAGTTCATGCTAAGTATGTGCCTTGCTAACTACCGCCCCTGCACCAAACAGCTCACTGTGCCTTTTAATTAGTGTTACTGGCACATGGCGCTCTTGTCCATGTGTCACAGACCTTTTCTTTGTGGAAAGTTTGCCAAGTCCTGATCTCCACAGATGATGTCTTTGAGGCCCAGGGTGATTTGTGGATCTCTAAGAGTCCCAATGGCTAGGAGGGGTCTGAGTGACTTCAATTACTGTTTTGGCATTTCTGATAAGATCATGCAGCATTACCTGAGTTCCAGCCTCATCATTCTAAGTCACCAAAACAGGGATCCAACACTTTCAAGCGGCTGTTTACACAGGCAGCAATCAAATTGTTCCCAGCTTCACACTAGACAACCATGAATCTCAAATGCCTGCGGAGTGTGGCCCAGCAGCCCAAAGCAATGACTAAAACGTTTTTATTAGAGGAAGGAAGCTGAACACTTCCAGGGATTTTGATATTATTCTTACCTGAACTCCGAGTCCCAGATCAAACCTCAGGGGCAAGCTGACCTGTGTCCTCTGGGTGTATAAAGAAGAGGCCCAGAGGAGGGCCTAGCAGCCACGGACTCCTCATACTCTTCACATAGGGAAAGAAAAAGACAAAATACTCAATCCTAACAGTTCCTTATTTTATTGCAGTACATCAAAGTCTGGTTAATAGGTGACACCAACATAAAATCTTGGTGAGAAATTCTTTGTTTACACTTTTGACTATCCCACCTTAAATAATTCTGTGCAAAAGAACCCATGTCATAGTCTTGTAGCAGACACTCTTTCAGGAAGTTCCCTAAGACATCAAGGGATGAAGCCAAACCAAATGAGTGATTAAGAGACCAAAGCAGTACCTTCCTTCCACACACATTGATCAGCATCGTAGTCTAAACAAAAATGGTTACACCCAGGCCATGCAAAACTGTACAATAATATTACAACGAGAAAAAAAACCCTAAAAATTTATAAAACAAATGATATACTGTCAAATAAAAAGGCAGGTAATTTGTTTTCAATGGCATCAAGGCTGACCGACTGTACAGGGCCCTGTGTAATGCTGTCCCTGGGACAGGAGAATGTGATGCTGGCACTGGCAGGAAGCACACTCACCACAGCCAGCAGGGCTCCACAGGAAACTGGGAACTTGCAAAGACCGAAGGTTTCAACAAGGAACAAGCCACTGAAGGGTGAAGTGAGATGCTATGCAGCCAAACCAGGTTGGAATGGGGCAGGACAGGGCTGGCCATGTGGGCCTGGGAAGGACTGGTGGTCTTGGGCAAAGTATGCCTTGCAGCAGGGTTGTCACGCTGTTTTGAGTGCATTCATGTTTGGGAGAGGGGGTGTCAGCTAGGTCTACTGAGCTGGGAGAATTGAATTTGTAGTCATTGCCAAGGCTGCATGGTGGGCTGTTGCATCTGGGAGTGGACGTCCACCCCTCTGCTCTGGCTTTTCCTTAATGATACCTGAGGTTCCACGCAAGCCAGCTACTTTTCTTAGAAATAGATGTGGCCACTAAGAAACAAAGTGACAAGAGTTTAACATGAAAGAGAAGAAGCTGAAGGAAGGGCTGGTGGGAATGACAGGAATTTCAGGTGTTCCCTATAAGCTTGGCCATAGCAATCTGCTGGAAGGCCAGGCAGGCTATTTGTAGTTATTGCCCCTTAGTCTTAAAGCTGTGCTCACGGGGAAAGAACATGAATGGCCAAGCACAGGGAGTGTGCACCCAAAATATATATTTTAAGTGAAATCTGCTTTAGCAATTGACAGGAAGGCTTTTGTTTTTGGCAATAAAACCAAACCAAAAAATGTAATATATTTGCATACCCACCCAAAACCCACATAACAGATGAGCCAGAATTCAAGGGCTAGTAGCAAACAGGCTGGACATAGCACCAAGTACTAACCCATAGACACTATGCCAGGAATGGCTCTGAATGCCGTTTTTCCCTACTTAGAGATCAATTCCTACTGCTGCTCACATTCAAATGCCTTGCATGGGGTAGGGGGAGTGATCTCACACAGGGCTGCAGGCTTTCCCTCTGGTCTTAGTTGGCCACTGCTGAGGGATCTTGGCTTCTGTCTTTCCTCACCTTCCTCCACAGCTTCTGACAGGAACGCTCTTCATGTAAGGCTGGGGTGAGTCTAGTAAGACAGTGGTTATTAGGAGAAACCCACCCCACACTCTGGGCCAGGGCTGCTGCTAAGACACCTGGATCTATGACTGCAGAGGAAAATCTGCCAATCCACAGCAGAGCTCAGGTTGGCTCACTGCAATGGAGCTGACCTGTAGGGAGGTTTCAACTGTGACTCTAAAGGGTTCTTTCACAACAAGCACCTGTAAGCAACAGAAATTCACAAGTGGTTGTCAAAGCAACAGACCAAAGTCTCAGGGTAGAGTCAGTTTTCTGCCTAGGAAGGACAGGCAAGGGCAGGGAACAGAGAAGACAGGAGGGACAGAGGGGGAGGAGCCAGTGCTATCAGGCAAAGTGCCAAGTTCAAGCAGATACAGTAATAGGGCTCTGACAGAACTCAAGATCTGACCCTTAGTTTTGGATGTACACAAATATTTTTGTAACACTTCCAAAAGCAAAATGATTGAGTTTAGAATGACATAATGCACATCCAAAACAAAATGTACTCATGTCGGAGCCAGTGGAGAATCTAGAATGTTTGTCAAAGCTGTTGTTTAATGACCCTATCAGAAGTACTCCTATCACCATCCCCCTCCCTGAACTCTGACCTCCAGTGTCAAGTGTCAGCATGCCAGGCAGGTTAGCAACTCTGGAAATCTATTTTAGGTGTAGTTTAAGGTGGGGAGAAATAATGGCTTTTTCAACCCAAAATAGGTGGAAATGAAGAGTGGCAGGGCCTCTTTATTGGCATGGGATACCGTAGTTTCCGTCTTCTCTACGTTCTTAGCTGGTGAGACACGTGGATTTCATCATGCTTCCTTGGACAACTATAGCAGCACATATCCAGAGTGAAAGCAGGCTGGCGATCCCTGGCGACCAGCACACCCCCAGGCCCACACAGGCCCCACTGTCCCCTCACGTGGAAAGGCATATTTGGTCAAGGCTGTTCAAGCCCGTGCTTCTGAGGTTTTACATGATTTAATAGGGAGAAAGAAGCCCTTTCCTCAGGAGAGTGTGTGAGGAAGTTCACAACTACCCTTAACAACTGGGAAGCTGTGCCCAGTCCAAACTGACTCACTGCTACCTAGGGAGGGACAGGATTTGGCCAGGACAAAAAACAGCTACACGAACCATTCCATGACCTTCAGAAGCTGGGACTCTCTCCCTGTGCCCTTTATGATGGGAAGGGTCAGGAGATGAGAGAATTGTCTTTCACATTCATCTGTGCGAAATATCAAAATATAGTAAGAGGGGGAAATGTTCAAATCCATCATTGGAGAAATGCCTTGGGGGGGGGGGAATGTTCCTCTGGAACAGCTTCAATGCCGCCCGTGGTGTCCAGGTCACACCCCACCAATGGCATTATCTCCAAAAATTCCTTAAATTTCTCTGTGACCTCAGCCTGCCCAGGCTTCAGGACAGACACCACGGGGACAGGACTTCTGCTTTCTCTTTACAAATGTCACTTGAGGCCTTTCTACCCTGTATATATGACTTAGCTGGGAAACAGACAAGAAACAACACATTTCTTTAAATTAAATGATCTTTCTTATATATGCATCCATCTTTCATTGAACACAAGATGCTTCTTAGACTATATACATTCAGTATTTAACTTCTACATTTATGTATTTATTTAAACTCTGTATTGTAGTAAAATATGCATTGTTTTGAGTCGTGAGGATTTATTTCCTGGCAACAGTCAGGCTGACGCTCATGGAGGCTGCTGGGCGCTATGTGAGGACTACGGTGAGAACACAACCAGTCTACTCTTAGCGCTGCGTCTGCGCAGTCTGTCTATAGAAGCTACCTGGGGAGGGGGGGTGGTAGTGGTGGTGAAGCGGGCCTGGCTGCGGAAGAATCCTTATTGCAGCAGTGCGGAAGGAGACGCTGCTGCCAGGCACGTTGTCGGGGTGCAGAGTCCCTGCCTGTGGCCACCACGGGCTCAAGGATCCCAGTTCCCGCGGTCTGTGCTCTCCAGGGAAAGGCTCTTGGTCTTTCGGGGTGAAACGGGGCTTGGGGGGCTGCTCAGGTTGGAGCTGTTGGAAGCTGTGGAATGCCTTGGAGAATCAGAGTCCTGTAAAACAAGGCACTATGAGAAGCTCAGGGACAACAAGAAGGACACTCACTGCTCCCCGTCCCCTCCAGTGACCACACCCCCACCCTTGGACGTCTCTCGTCAGCAGACTATCTGTAAGATGATTGGAGGACACACCACACACACACACACACACACACAGAGAGAGAGAGAGAGAGAGAGAGAAAGAAAGAGAGAGAGAGAGAGAGAGAGAGAGAGAGAGAGAAAGAGAGAGAGAGAGAGAGAGGCACATACGCCTTTAATTAAAAAGCGACTAGAGGGTTAGGTCTTCTGGGAAGTCTTAGCTTGTACCCACGTGACAGTCCTTGCCAACCCTTCAGAGGCATATGCAAGGATCAGCCTGGACAATGCACTGGCCTTAAGCATGCAGCCACCATTTACCTCTCCATCATAGTCCCTCGCAGGGGCGTCACTTCCTTGGTCCATGCCTCCCGATGACAAAGAGCCCTCCGAGGGAGAGGGCATGGGCTGTCGCTTCGTGTTGTAGCTTCCTCCAGAGAATTCCCTCTTTAGTGCACTGCCATTCTGGGCTGATGACCCTACAGGACGCCATTTTGGAAAAGCTATGTTAGGAAGAAGTCACGCCTGTGTAAGGTATACAGGCTGCCAAGAAGACAAGGCATTTCCCAGTAGGAGCAGGAAGCCCAGTGCTGAAGGTTGTTTCTATCGCCCTCTGGCTGCAGGACTGCTGCTGTTTGGCCATGCAGAGCCCACAGAATCCTTCCAGCGCCACCGCGCCACCTGCCACTCCCTGCCTCAGCATGCTGTACCAGACAACATTGTAACAAATGGCAACTCTGCCTCGTTGGAACTCACAGTTTTCTAAGAGATGGGCTGCATTCCAGCACCAGACAGTCACCCGAGGCAAACACCGTCTTTCAGAAACTCACAGAAAACAAAGGAAACATAGGGAAGCATCTCATACTTCACAGCCAAGGAGTTTCTCTGAGAGCACACCCACATGTGGTGACCTTAGAGCTGGAACACACAGCAAAGCAACCAGCAGCACTGACAGCAAGGAGGGAGAGACAAAAAAGGCCCTCTGGAGTATCGTCAGTGCCCACTCAAAAGCTCCCCATGGTCTTCACTAGGTTTTAGTATTTGCTTAAGAAAACTTTATTTTACTAAGTGTCAGCAATGGTCAAGGACACTGTAAGTTACAGATGGACCGCTTCAACATTCTGCTAATTTTATCAATGCCTTTTACATAAAAATCTGATTTATAAAAATGTCAACCAATGACTGTCATGTCTAGCTGTGACCACCAACCATGTTAGTGTTAGGAAAGGCATTGAGTGGAAGTCCTCCACACCGCCACAGCCCCTCCCCTCCCTCCCTGGGGCTAAGCCCCCCCACAGCAGTCACCACACCTGACCCCTTCCAAAGACTGCCAGTGCTGCTTCTAAGCTGGTGTTCTGGAAGCGCAGTACACTGCTTGGGTCTTGCCAGATCCACTAGACCCAAATTCCTGACTTAGGGACCCTGATGGCCACTGATGGCTCCCACTCCCTAGTGCTGTCCCCTCACAGCACAGCAATGCCCCTCCCCTCCCCTCCCCTCCAGTTACTGGCCCTGCCAGTTCTCATTTGCACGGAAATCCCTTTGGAAACACTCTTTACTCCGACATAGGTCTTTGGTCTCTCTGGACTACAACCGAATGGAAGGCAGTTATCTTAATTGTCTTCCCTAATGCCTAGTTGAGTGTCCAGTTGGTATCACAGCCATATGTCACTCTGAATAGAAAATCCAAACCACCAGCCTTTCACATGTCTTTTCTTCAGTCTTAACCAGGTTGTTCTTGCCTTTCTCAGTCTCAATTTTTCTTACCTATACATGAGGAAGAACACCCTGCCTTATGGTTTGAGAACTCACTGAAGAATGAAGAATAGCACATAAAGGCAGGAGAGGTGAGAAGGGCCTGTTGTACACTCCCTGAATCCTTGCCCTAGTCTCCCCCTTCCACCATCACTCATGAACAACAGAGAGCTCAAATCCATGTTAGGGATACACACAGATAATCTACTTAAAATTTACTTTAATTTGTGTATGTGTCTTTGTGGTATGTGCACATGAGTGCAGGTGCCCAAGGAGGCCAGGGGCATTGCATGCCCTGGAGCTGGAGTGATGGGGAGGTCCCTCTGTATGCCGTGAATGAATAAAGCTGTTGCAGCCAATGGACAGGCAGGATATAGCCAGGCAGGAAGTATAGGTAGGGCTACCAGACTAAGAGAATTCTAGGAAGAGGAATGCAGACAGTGAGTCTCCAGTGAGACACCATATAGCCGCTGAGAAAGAAAAAGGCCCAGGCATTCTCCAGTAGCCAAGACCACATGGAGATACATAGATTAATAATTATGGGTTAATAATTAAGAGAGAGCTATCCAGTAAGAAGCCTGAGCCATTGGCCAAACTGTTTATAATTAATATAAGCCTCTGTGTGTTTATTTGGGACTGAACTATTGTGGGACTGGACAGGACAGAAACTTCCAGCTACCCTGGGGAGTCTATGGGGCTGCTGGCTGTGGAACCATTATTTATCCTTAGTGCAAGAACTGACTTTTTTGGAGCCCATTCCCTACAGAAGGATACTCTCTCAGCCTAGATACAGTGGGGAGGGCCTCAGTCCTGCCCCAAATGATGTGACAGACTTTGATGATCCCCCATGGGAGGCCTCCCCCCTCTGAGGAGTGGATGGGGGGGTTGGATGTGGAGATGGTAGGGGGAATGGAAGAATGGGAGAGGGAACTGAGATTGGTCTGTAAAATAAGATTGTTTTTAATTTAAATAATAATAATAATAATAATAATAATAATAATAATAATAATAATAATAAAAGACACATCCATAGCCTTGGTGGATCTGGGAGGATCCAGGTTGTTTCTAGAAACTGACAATGTAGCTCCTCCACTTCTCATCTTTCCTAGCTGCTGGTTGTCCTTCCAGCTAGGTTGGATGGTTGGATGACATATGAAGTCAGTAGGAAACATAAAAAGAGCAGATGGCCATTGGAATTTCTGGGATGTCTTTGTTCACATCTCTACAACTGTCTTCAGCTGGGGATCTATCTGACAAAGGCATCACTTGATGAAGGCATTAGGGCCTTGGCAGGAAAGTGAGACCACTTCTAGGCTGTAGTTTTCATGCCAACAACACTGAACCTCTCCCCAGCTACTCTAGGATCTCTATTATCATAATCATCCACAATCCTAACTAACAAATCCAAAGTCCCTGAAAGACGTGGGTTTTTGTTTCTTTAAGTGCCACATAAGATTCATGTGATGGCAAAAACTCATTGGAACAGACTGGAGCCAATGCTGGGCTTTATTAAGGCTACACTTATCATAAATGTATAGTGTGAATGGTCTGGTACAATTTTTGTTGCGTAAATTAATATTAGTTTGTAATTATGAGGAAAACTAACCTGGCTCTCTACCTGTTTCAAGTGATGCTGGCCAGTCTACTGTAGCTCTTTACCTGGTGACCTGAGCTATGGTTTAAATCCACTAGCAGTCATCTGGCTCCCATACATACCAAGGCTAACACAGTCACTGCCCTTCTCTCACCGGCCTGGATTTTGCACTGTGACTGGCATTACACATTGGCTCAGGATGACTTTAGGAGCTGACAGTAAATTACAATCTTCAACTTCTGCAAATGCACTGAAGACTCTTGAAAAGGCTCTTACATCTGAGGCCACGCCCCAAGGCGGAACTGCTCCCTATGGTTAGACAACAAGCAGCTCCCACCCATGAAGAGAGAACACTCATGAGCTGAGTGAATAGTGTCAACAGCACACTGGTGGTCCCTGTGATTATGTCACACAGAGACATTACTGCTGTCTCTAGGCTCTAAAGTCTGTTACCTTGCACAAAAACAAGATCTTCTAGAGACACATTTTCTAGAACACCCTGCCGTCAGGTGATGTGGGACTGCCTATCATTTCTGTTTCTGTCTGTCCCTCAGCCCACTTGGCACTACACAGCAAGGCCCACTCATGAGAATGGAGCCCTTCGACCAAGTTAGTGCACAGGTTCAGCCTCCTACAACCACAGGGTTGAGTTGACTGCAGCCTTACAAAAGAGCTCAGACCATTCTGACTCTCAGACACCACGTGAGGTAATAAATTAATGCATGCCGTGGTGTTTGTCTAGTCAACTTTCCTGTCTCCTGACACTCCCCCCTCTCTCTTTCCTACCTCCCCCGACCTTTTCTTGTCAGGCAGGGTCTCATCACACGGCCCAGACTGGACTCTTGCTATTTTCTTGCTTCAGAGCTGTACCGCTCATCCAGCTTGTTTACATTTCTAAGTTGTGGGGTAGTTTGCTATGCTGTACATTAGGTTCAGCACAACTGAACCTAATGATGACCGGAAGCAAAACAGGTACAGAAATCAATGTTTACTGATTAAACAATAACTGTATCAGGACAACCCAAGAATATAGAGTAATGAATACGTTTTCTGACTGAAAGACTTTGGCATAGGGATTTAGTGCACTGAGCTGGTCTCAGTCATCAGTGGCTGGGGGTGAGGAAAGGCTTTGTTGGGGTCCCAGGGGTTAGCACACAGATGGTATCCGCTGCAAACTCAAAGCTGATGCCACCATCCACACATAACCCCTGCTACAGAACTACCACAGCCCACAAGGAACTCTATGAGAGTGTACATATACATATCCCTGCACACTTAGGCATGCTGCTCTGAGCATCAATGTATACTTCCATTCAGGTAGACAAGGGATCCCATGAATTCTACCAGGAAATTGCTCCTGGGCAGGGGAGCTCAACTGTCCCAAGCGACACATTTTCTTGTGGTCTCACCTCCTCAGCTCTACTTTTACCTCCCCACTATGACCACTTGGCAATGCTTCTTCCCATCTGGGCACTTACGTGCAGACAGGCCACTGCTGGCACTCATGGAGCGGCCTGGTTCAGGGCGGGACTTGGTGATGGAGGGAATACTGACGGAGCCACTGAATACGGTCCGGTTTTCCTGAGGACGTGGGTTCTAAAACACAAGAGAGGCATAGTCTTCAGCTGGAAAGACACAGGTTTTGTGCAGACATCTTGCCTTTCACTCTGCTGTTCTCAAGACACAAAGTGATCTTGAACAGAATTATGCAGGTAGGGAGCTATAGGGACCCAATCCTTCCCACCATCAGGACTTTGAAGCCCTGACATGAAATGACTCTCACCCCCGCCAAGAAGCACTTACCAATAAACCATTTTTTTTTTTTTTTGGTTGTGAAATGTTATATGGTTAACTAAGAGTGGAGTGCAGAATTACATGGACATTTGCAGATAACAGAAACATCTTTGACTAGAGATGAATTTACTTAAGAAACCTGAGTAAGCCCCTTTAGAGAAGTCAATTAAAACTGACTTTAAAAAAGACAAAAAATATCTTCTTGACACCATGAGTCATTTGCATGACCATGCCTCAGTTGTTCAGAATCTTGCTAGCTCTGGCCATGAGACCTCACGCTGCACGTGGCAGACCAGTAACACTGTGCTTCAGGCTAGATGGAAGGGGTCCAGAGAGTGCAGACACCTAATATACTTTCTAAATCTTAACGTAGGCAAACCATATGGCCATGTTCCTAACTTCTTTCTCCACTTACAAAGCTCTCCTTGTATGGACATGGCCCCAAATTCCTGCAAATGAGGCAAAGGGTCTAATCAGTCTCTCTCTCTGTGGTGTGTGTGTGTGTGTGTGTGTGTTCATGTACAGAGGTCAGGTGACAACCTCCAGGTGCCAGCCCTTGCCTTTCCATCTAGTTTGCAACAGTGTCTTTCCCATTGTGTTAGTAAAGCTTTTATGGGTTCTGGGGATCTGGACACTGGTCATAAGGCTTGCACATCAGGCTTTTACCCGACAAGTCATCTCCTCAGCACCCCTACTTTTTTTTAAATAAAAAGCTTAAGTTTCCCCCACCCTATCACACTTCTTTTCAGTGCCATAGAACACAAAATGAACTAGTGCATTTTAAGATGTTACAACAGTTTTCCTACCTTATTGTTTAAAAACCAGTGAATCTTTTATCACATGGTGTGGAGGAAATATTACCCCCTCTTCTAGCAGGTTAGAGAAACGCATCCACATATACAGCTCACGCTGACATTCACTCTGCTGGGGCATGACTTAGGCCTGCTCAGGATTTCATTAGTCTGTGTCAATAGGAACTATCTCACCCCAAGGCTTTATGAGGTTCAGCAAGAAAAAAGGTCTAACTGCTTCAAGCCTTCATTTCCCCTTCCCTCCTTTTTACTGTTTCTCCCAAACATTAATGGAACTGGGGAATGAACAGACTCAGGGCTTTGTGCGTGCCTGGCAATTGCTCTCTCCCTGAGACACACAGTAAACCAGTAGGCTATGTTTTATATTTTTTCACTTAATGTCCTCTTATTTGCTCTTGAAACACAGAAAACCAGAGAGCACTGTGGGAAGGTAGTCCTTCATTCACAATCACCCTGCCTCGTGCTGATCCAGCTTGCTTGGTTGCTCAGGAAGCATTCAGTTCATGATTGCTTCCAGTGTTGTTTCCTTAGTCCATGTGTTCTTTCTTTCTTTTTCTTTTTAAAGATTTATTTATTTTTATCTTATGGCATGTATGTTTGTGTGAGGGTGCCAGATCACCTGGAACTGGAGTTGTGAGCTGTCATATGGGTGCTGGGAATTGAACCCAGGTGCTTTTAACCACTGAGCCACCTCTCCAGCCCAAATCATTATTTCTTTATACTGAATAAAAATATGACCAACATTTCACTCCTGGACATAAAATAGGTACTAAATATATTTATTGGATAGATGATTGGATTATATCTGCAACCCCCATTTCCTACTTCAGGCATCAGATTAATTCAGCTGGTAATCAATACATTTCAGATTACGATCCTCTCTGAGGAAGATACTATGCTTTAGTTTATACTGGTTTATGTACGTGTATGTGTGTAAGTTTTAAGGACACAGAATCCACTTCATGTAATTTTGGAAGAAAGAATAAAAATTTTTGGGAACAATTGAATAAAATGTTAGCAATTCTTAAACAAATGTATGTGTGTGTGCGAGCATATGCATGCCTTCAGCAGGCCCCCAATTCTTCTGATTCTTACTAAGCTGACCCATATGCCAACACTGCTGTCTCTGCTAGTATATGCCAATGATCAAACAATTTAAAACAGGACCTATGAAATGAGGCATAGACAAGAAAGAAACAAAAAGGAAAGGTAGCAGTGTGTTTAAATATTCTTGGTTGCTAACAAGGTCTAGAACTGGACCCTCACTTCCCAGTTACCATGTGACTACGAGCTCTCCCCACCCCTCAAAGGTGATGGCTCTGGTTGTGTCTGCAGCACTGGGCTCTCCCACACACCCAAAACCTGAGAGAAGGTCACAGCAAACAATCCAAGCAACAGTGCCACCCAAAGATGTCCCCAAGCTGAAGGCTGGCTGGCTGGCTAGCTGGTCCCAATTCAGCATTGCTGTTTTGGTTCCTATACCAGATCTGCAAAGTCCACGTAATTCTGTGTGTTATTTGTTTATTTTACCTAATACAATTAAAAGAACTAAAGCCAATACAGTCAAAGGCAGTAGCTTCGCATTTGCACACAAGAACAACCTTATGAGACACAGCAACAAGTGCGAGCATCACCAAGAGGGACCCTGGAGACGAGAACTGCCGGAGTGAAGCTGCACTTCAAAGCTAACATGATTGCCATTCTTTTCTTAAAGATGAGAGTATTATTATAGAACAAATGGCTGAGAATAAGCTTCCAAAAATATGCCAGCAACTAAGGCTGAAAACTAAAATACTAAATTATTTAGTGAAACGATATAAACTTCATTAGAATATAACAAGAACCCAACTTTTGGGACTTTCTAGTAAACCACGGTGAGGAGTGGAGCAGGCGCCCCTGATGGGCACCACTCAGCTAGGATGAGCAGCTCCTCTTGTAGAGAAGCCCTGGCTGACTATGGGTCCCTTGGAATCTGCTTCCTGCTGCCAAGCAAACGAAGGCTGATTTTATTACAGTTAATTCTGTCAAGGAGGACATTCAGATGGCATTGTAATTTCATGTTAGTGACATCTGAAATATAAAGTAATTAATACAAACAAAAATAAGATTTTAAGCCTCTAATTTTCTTACTGGGAAATTACTATGTTATAAATTAAAAAAAAACTATATTACTATTTTCAGTTTGCATGATATAACCCAGATAATTTAATATCCATAAAACCAACTTCCCTTCAAGTTCACATATGTATATATTACTTGATAAAATAGATACTCTGCTTAACAGCTATTTCAACGCATGGCCCATGGCAACAAAGGTGTGGGTGGGTGAAGGACCAGCAGGCGCCATGCTTCTTCAGGGCGTTATCAGCTTCGGCTTTTGATGTTGTTGTTGTTTAATTTTTCTTATCTTTGGTCTTGGTTGCAATTAAATCCAGATCAACAAATCTTGTAAAAGCTGACTTTAACTTAAGCCCCTGTTTTTTTTTTTTTTTTTTTAAATAAAGATCCAGATTGGGGCTGTTTTTGTTTGTTTTTATTTCAGCATGGTATCCAGAATGGAAAATACCATACTGGGAAAAGTATCCAATAAAGATCATACTCTAAAGCTGCCTCTGACTTATACAGAAACCATTATTCCCCATATTTCTCTCAGAAGAAGAGACAAGATGGACTGAGAAGAGGAGGAGGGTAAACAGGAGAAGGCAGCTGAGGAGGAGGAAAGGGCTATCATTCCCCAAGGCACCCTCTTAGCAAAAGCACACATGGTTAATGGAGGTTAGTTAGCCCCAGCCTCAGCTGTTCATACCCTCAGAGTCACAGAGTGTGGTGTACCGGGGGCAGAGCGCAGGGACGTGGGGTACTCAGGGTTTATGGAATCAGGAGAGAGAAACTGTTCAGCAGAATTGACAGTCATGTGATAGATGTGCTCAAAGTTGATCGGAGAGGAGATCAGACCGGAGTGGTGGTGAGGGGATGGATAAGGGAAACCTGGCTATCAAAAACAAGGAAAGGGGAAAAAGGTGTAAGGTGATGCTAATGGACCAGGCTGAGAGACACCAGACAACATGCACACAAAGAACAAGGCAGCATCTCCCTCAGAGTTAACTTCTGTAATTGGTCACTCAAAACAGCAGATTTTCAAAAGATCATTTCATTCCCATTTTACCAGCTGAGAGAGTAGCAGGATGGCTTCCAGAGATCCAAAGGAGCTTTCAGGCTTCAGGATACATACTTATGTGATACAACAGAAGTTTTGCAAAAGTATACCCCAAACGTCAAGCACAGGAACAGCAGGGGACTGCTAAAGGGCAAGGGACCAAATCTGTTTCTAACTAGGAAGGTATAGACCCGCTTCCGCAGACTCCATGGCTATTTCTCAGTTCTGAATTTATAGACCTATGATGTGCCCTGGCCTTTAGCGATCTTATTTCTCTATAGCAAAGATGGTGAGAATTGAGGGCTCCACTATTTCTGGCTTGCCTGTAAGCAGCCCAGCCATTAGCCACCCCCAAAGGACAAGCTTGTTTTCAACAAGGGAAAATGCTGTCTTTGAATATTCACTTGTGTTTTTTAAAAGGCAAATAATATAATAATGAAGTTACAGAAGAAAAGTCTGAAGAGAAGGGTTCATATCTCCTGATAAATATTTACTTGTGAGTGAACTCTTGGGTGAGGCCACTGAGTGGCCAGCCATTTCCTACAGTGGAGATTTTTCAAAGTGCAGTTCTTGAAGAATAGCTGTTTCCAGAGCTTACCATCCCTTCACTACAGGGAAGCTTGAAGGATGTGCTGAGGAGAATGCCTTACTGAATAAAGTATGGATCATCAAGGTGAGATAAGATGCTAAAAAAAAAAAAAATGCTAAGGACTCACCTAAGCCATAAGAAAGGCTTCTCTATATGACAGTGTTTTTATTTTAGAAATGTGAATAAAATTGTTATTTTCTAAGGCTATCTCTGTCTGTCTATCACCATCCACAGTGTGGACTCAGCCCAGGCCCTCCATGCATTCATGCATGCACACATATATACATACATGCAGGCATACAATACCCAGGAAGCTCTTCACTACTAAGTGCATCCCCAGTTCAGGGAGAAAAATTACTTCTTGAAGAGGTTATTGAGTTCAGTATGCTGAGTTTGTTAAAAACTTTAAGAACGGGTAAAATGTACTGTGCTAGTAATATGGTGACAAACACTATAGTGATAAACTACTCTCATATTAGATTGGAGAAAACTTCCTGTATTTCTATCCACAGTTAAGTAAATTGTAAAGAAGATTCAAGAAAATGAACTCAGTATATTGTCTAAGACTCACATATCACTTTATATTAATTGCTTACCTTCTCTCTACTCACTAGGATGGAAATAGAAGGTACATGTCTGACAAGAGGCAAGAAAGTGATTCTTCCCAGCTCTCCATACTTAAGATGGAAGTGAGCTGACCTCAGGGTATCAGATACAAATGAAGCAGTTACACTTCCAAAGATCCTCTAAAGGCTTTCTAAGGTCTCAAGTATTTCATAGGAACATGATAGTGACTTGAATACAATGACATAAAAATATCTAGGGTACATGCTCCTTGCACAGATGGTAACATGGCTTTGGGACATGGAAGTTCTTACATATGTTATCAGATCAATGTAATTCCTCTTTTTGGGGGGAGGGATAATTCATAATTCCATCTGAATGGAGAGAACACACTGAAATAAGACTACATTAAACTACAAGGTCTTTGTCACATGAGAGCACTCCTACAGATATGCACATGTGATGTTAACAGAGTCTTCTAGATGAGCATGGTCTTGGCACAAAGTAAATGTTCAAGAGGCATGTGCCAGGTAGTTAAATGACGGCTTTACAGAGCTGGCTCTGTATGTGAAATGAGAAAAGTCATGTGGAAATAACAGGAAACAAACAAGAATCTGGACACAGGAAATTTCCGATGCCTACTACATGTGCAAATGAAGAAAAAGCTCCATAAACATGTGTCTTCCTGGAAATAGTGTTTATCTTACACAACAAGAAAACTTAAAGGAATAGAAGACACATTTAAAAACGACTGAATTGGCAGGGAAAAAGGACTAGTGTTAGTCTGGGATGGAGGCCGGGGGAGGTGGCTGTGGAATTAACAAGTCAGGTGACAATATATACTCCAAACTAATCAATCTAATTAGAATTGATAGCCAGCATGGACATCTGTGACCACACAGATGGGGGACGAGCCAGTGGGGGACGAATGACAAATGTCATCTGAAAAAGTTTTGCTTAATAATAAAAATCTTTTCTACAATAGTAATGAAAGTGTAACTTTATGGTGGACATGGTGATGGGTACCTGCCGCACTTAGAAGGCTGAGGCTACCATATGATACATAGTGAATTCAAGGTCAGCCAGGGCCTCCAGAGGAATACTCTGTCTCAAAACAAGCAGAGGATTTCTTTTAAGTGGTGAGAGAGAGAAGTGAGAAAGTAGTATACTTAGGCTGGGCTTGGCGGCACAGGCCTTTGTTCCTAGCACCCTGGAGGCAGAGGCAGTTGGGTCTCTTGAGTTTGAAGACAGCTTGGTCATCATAGAGACTTCCAGGCCAGCTATGGCTATATATTAAGACCCTGATTCAAAAAAACAAAACAAAACAAAAAAACAAACAAACAAAAAGCAAAACAAAACAAAACAACAACAACAACAAAAAACAAAATTAAAAACCCCAAAATAAAAAATTTGAAAAGAAATAAAGCCAAAAAACTTGAAAAGAAATAAAGCTGAGGGAATACATCAAACTTTCTTACAACATTTGAACTAATTTAGAATCCAAGGTCCATGCTCCATTGTATGTGAAGGTTAGAAAGGCTTTCTGATGAGAAACAACTCTTCACCCCAAAGTCCTGACATTATTCCACTTTAAGGAAAGGATTACAATGAGGGGGTACCACAAAACTTCTAGAAAAATTTTCTATAATTCCTTTTACATGGTAAAGATGTGATAAAAAAAAAACTTTCTAGGTATACTAGAATGCAACAAAAGTGAAAGATACTTTAATTTTAAGAGGTTACTATCTATCAAAACCTCACTACTATTGAACTAACTTTGATTTAGCTGGCATGCTATTCTGCAATGTATTTGTGTGCCCAAAGTTGGTTCTCCACTTTCAATAATGCTAACTACACATTTATGAAAAAAGTACCAAAGGTTCAAAACGTTCAATTAAAATAGTACACTGCACTTGATTTCTCAAGAATACAGTTACATTTAAAACTGTTTAATTCACAAAAACTCTCTCTACTAAACCATTTTGTAACTTTCACTCTGAAAAAATGAAATAGCAAGAACAGTAACAGCAGAGGCTTGGACCTTAAGACTGTGCTGCGCTGTGCTGTGTGCTGCGCGTGTGCTGCTAAGACAGAGCTGGAGCAGTGAGGACTTGAGAGCAATCAATGTTAGGAGTGGGAAAAGGAGACGTCAGAGTTCTCACTCCAGGTGGATGTTGGGAAGCAGAACAGCTTACAAACGCAGCTCTGATGTCTAATGTGCTTGACTTATATACGATCAGCTGTGATTTAGTCTGTGCACACTTTATACTAACCCAACACAGCTAATAAAATATAGACACCAAGGTGTCACTACTGTGAATGATTTATACTGCTGTGGCTGTCATCACCATCACCATCACCACTACCACTATCTTAAAGACAAAAGGTAGTAAGAAAGCACAGACATGTGACTGATATTTACAACCAAGTACTTTAGTTGAAATGAATGTAGACTTTTTTTCTTTTTTTCTTCCTAGGAAATAAATGAAAAACTCCTTTATAACCTAAGTTTTACACTGGAATTTTTACTACACATTACATTTTATCAGTTCTCTCATTTCTTCCACCAATGGTGTTGCTAATGAGAGCAAGACAGATGTCCTTAGGAAGAGATTAGGATCAATATTTACAGTTCTCTCTGAAATTGCCATAAGATAGGAATTATTTCTAAAATTCTTTGCACAGTTTAGCTGCTATCCTCTCTGATCAAAGAATCCAACTCCATTTAGTAGTTTTCTGGAGTGTGTGACAATGACATTTTAGCAGCAAACTGAGCCTGGATAATTTGATAATTCCACTAGTAATTTTAACCTCAGCATAATGGGTCTGTGGATGCAATGCAATCTTCATGTTGTTAAAATACAACCATCTTCCTATGTTGTACTTTTTTTTTACATGTAATTGTCCAGGAAACAAAATTGGATTTGAACAAAGGAACAAGATTTAATCTCACAGTTAGCTGAGAGGTGTGACTATGAATGACGAAGCCCGTGTGGACTTCTGTGGAGAAAAAACACACACAAGTATCTACTGAATTGAGTGAAATCTTAAAAGTTTTGGTAACTGTGCCTGGGATTTGCTATAGAACCTTTCAAATATGGCTGTTTCTCCCACTAACAATAGCAAACTTTAGCAAAATGGGGAGCTTTTCTAGGGTGGAGAACCAATTAAGAACTTTTGTTTTAGGTTTTGATAGATTTCTGAATTGTAAGATTCTTCGATCAGGTATGCCACCATGCATCTTAAACATACTGTGGCATACTGGAAGAACATGTCCTCACTACATACCACATTCTGTGAACTGCATGTATGTAAGCCTATGTACATGTATTACCCCCATGCATCTGCCACTGACCCCTCACTCCATTCATATTCACACCACTCCTCACGCCTCTTACCATGGGCAGGTCTTTTAGGATCTGTATTCCATCTCCAGGACCCATGTGTGCTATGTGGTTAAAATTAGTTGGGTTAGAAATTAATTTATTTCTCATTTCTGGATCTCGTAGCATCTCCCTGTAAGGTAGAACACCTGTTTAGACAGTTTTTCCACGTTTAATCAATATAACTTAAAAAAATTAAGCATACTTTGTTTTATAAAAATAAATATGTAATTAGAGTAACAATATACTAATAGTTAAATTCCTTAGACTGCTTTGCTTTTTAAATTTTAAAAAAGAAGGTCTTAAAATTTAGGGTTTTATTTGTTTAATTGGTTCAGTGCTGGGTGTCAAAGCCAGAGACACACCCTGTATCAAGTTCTGTACCCATTGAGCTCTACCCTGTACCGGAAAGGGTGACTTCACATGCATCAAAGAACCCCTGCTCTACTACTGTGTGTTATATGTGCATATTTTATAATAGATAACATTTTAGAAATGGTTTTAAATATAGTTAAATCTGCTTGCTCATGAAAAATAGAGTTAATCTTTTTTTTTTTTTTTTTTAAAGAAAGGGCCTCCCCTTTAGAGCTCAGGGCATACTGGCCTCAAGCTCAAGGAGACTCTTGCCTTAGGTTCTTGAATGCTAAGATTACAGGCATGGGCCTCCATGCCTGGGTTTTTTACTTCTTAAGGATATGCAATTGCTATATGCACACATGATTTACATTACAGTTACATGTGCCAGGAAGAATTACAACTCATCATAAACATACAGAAATGAGTGAAAATATGGTACTTTGTCCACTGTATTCTCATAACCTTGAAAGTATTAATTAAAATGGCACTGGGGGATGCCACTCATTAGTGTAGGATCCCCCTGCAATAGGAGACTTCTGAACATTACTCATGCTTGGCAAATACTCTGCCAACAAGCTTCCCTGACCCTACAATTTTGGACCACAGCTGAGGAACAAATTTTCAAATACCAAATCTTTCTTCTAAATCGTTTTTAGCTCATCCTCTGGGTGATGGCGGCATGGACAGATGCTGTCGGCATGGACAGATGCTGGCAATACAGATGAATGCTGGGCACAAGTTAACTACATACCTCCTCTGTTGCATCCTCTCCTCCTCTGGGACTCGGAAGGAGTAACGCCGCTTATTGTTGATATTTCTAACCATTTGTTTTCGACTATTATCTGATGTTTCAGGAACTACAAGTTCGTCCCCTTCTGTGAGAAAGAAAATAGTGACACTGTTTAAATTGTTAAAAATTATTTATATTCATTAATTTCTATGACATTACAATCACTTGCATAATATGTACAATTGTGATAATTAAAAGTTCTACATTAAAAATGAGAAATCAAGCAATAATTTTCAGTGAAATTATGTGAAAAAAATATATGCTAAATCAGGAATAGCTTACAAAACACATTCTTACTTTTAATTACAAATATAAGATGCTACATTTTTGCTAGAAGAAAGCTATCATTGTCTTGGTTTCAGGGCTTTGACTAGCCACTTCTCCCCCAGTATCCTCACACTGTTTTCTTTCTCCTGCAGAGAGTGGTTCCAGTCCTCTGGAAGAGCAGTATGCCATCTGAACAGCTGAGCCATCTCTCCAATCCCATTTATTTCACTCTTAAAAACAATGTGCCCCATGCCAATTTCCATAGATTATTTTCTCCCATCTTTACTTTTCTTATTCTGGGGATTCATTCCTATAGTCTTCTTTTCCTCTACCCACACTGTGCAACAGCTGGAGATGGACTTCTGAAGTCCCCAACTGGAGCTGTAGGCAACTGTCCATACCGGCCTACTGACGAGGTTGTACAGTATCACAGGCACTGAAGACTACCCAGCCATATCTTCTTTACTTACTACCAAGTGTTCCACAGGAAAAGAATGCAGGCCAAACACTTTGCTTACACAGCCATACAGGCTTAAACAGGATTGTCTGTTTACAGCTTGTTTTCACTGTCTTACCAGAGTTTGACAGTGGGCATCACACATTCCAGAGTGAGATATGCCTGAGCCAAATTTGGGCTGAGGCATTTCATATCCAAATGCCTTGGACTGATGTAACAGTTCCACTGAATCAATCCTATTAATATATTTTCTTACCTGCCATCTTATTTTTGAAATATATTAATCTAATAGTCTCCAACCCTAACAGATTTAATGATCCTTCAGTGTTTAAAGGTCGGACCTAAAATAATAAAGACAAAGTTAGTATTTCAATACAACCTTTAAAAATTAAATCATAAAAGTTTTAGTCTATTTATTAAGAATACACTATTAAGACTTTTTACTTAAGTAAAAATATAATTCTTTAAAACATCTCAAGTTAATAATTCTTACTAGAAAGGTATATTATTATTTAATTTGAGCAAACTAACTTATCATAATAATAGTTTAAAGAAATTCTATTCTGGGTAAATAAAATCAAGTAGAAAAATATAAACCCTAAAACTGACCACTTAAAAACCCACCAGTGACCAAAATATTAAACTGAGAAATGAACTCTTGTTACTAGACACTGAATGCCTGCACATCTATGGAGATGGAAGTCCTGAGAGGGAAAGGATCGAGGACACAGTGACGGAGGAACCAGCCACATAAATCAATATAGCCAGATCCCTACTTCACACCACATATAAAACTCAGTTCTAAGTGGATTGCAGGCATGCACGTAATAAGAAAAAGTTTATTATTATTTACAGAGAAACATGTGGGAGTCAGAAAGAATAAGTTTGGAAGAAAATAAAGGTTGCGTCTTTATGGTCTTGTAGTAGGAAAGTTTCTTAAGAAGAGAAAAGGGGAAAACCTAAACAACAGGAATACCATCTTCAGTAAAATTAGTAATTTTGTTTAAGAAAATACACCACAAATATGAGCAGATGTCACTAACACAGAAAAGCTGTCCTGTGTGTTAGTAACCCAGGGCCCATGTAAAGAAGTCCAAATAGATTAGGAAGAAAAAAAAATGGCAAATTCAATAACAAGATGAGCAAACATAACCAGGTACTGCCTGCAAGGGAAAGTGTTACTACAGTTAACTGGGACGTACAACCCAGTTCTTTAGTGACACCCTGTTCACTATAATTTACACATTAGGGATAATGTGGCTGAGAAAGAACCATAGAGGATGCTGATGTGACTGTCATTTGTACTAATATTTTGGAAACTAGCATAACACTACTGCATAGGTCCAACAGCTGTAGCCCCTGTGCCTTAGCAGTCCCACTGTGAGGCTGGTGGTGTAAAGAAATGCCTCCATATCTCCAGAGACAGAAGCAGAAATGCTCACAATAGCAAAGAGTTAGCAGTAATTCAAATGCTGCCAACCAGATAATGGACAAACACTAAAGTATTCACCTAAAAGACTATCTTATAGTAGTGAAAAATCAAGAAATTGTATGTAGGACAGACACACAGCAACATGCCTGGATCTTAAAAACACAACAAGTGAGCAAAGACAGCAGAGAAAAAAAGTGATAATTTCAAGTTTAATAAATTGCAAAATAAAGCAAAACTGAGTACTACTTTCCTTAGGAACACTTAAAATTTCCAACTCCCCTATTCTAAGGCAATAACAGGATGAGAATAAGCACAACGTCTGAGACAGCACTTTCCATGAGGAGAGGTGTGGGCCACATGGTGCATGCAGATACAGAGCTTCCAGTGTTACTCAGTTTTCAGGATACACACTTGCATACTACAAAGGTTATATGAAAAAATCAAATAGAAAACTGTAGCCAAACCAAATTTATAAATTTGAGGATATTTTTGTTGGCTTTATATAATGTAGCAATTTTTCTGAGGGTTTATGTGACTAATATGTCTTAAAATTGGGGCATATTTTTGCCAGGGGTGGCACGTGCCTTTAGTAGGAGGCAGAGACAGGCAGATCTCTGTGAGTTCCAGGTCAGTCTGGTCTACAGAGCAAGTTCAGGAAAGTCATGGCTACACAGAGAAATTGTCTTTGATACAGTCATGCCTTAAGATTTATTGTGCACATGGGACTAGTTAAGTACCACCAGGAAATGTTTTTCCAAATTGTGCTATATTTAAATATACCTAAAATAAACTGCACAGTGTCAGACTCTCAAAGTTTGCACCAACACCAGCTACTGAGTTGTGTTGAACCAACTTCCTTCTTGCCTCACACAGACTGACATCCTGCTGGCCTTGGTGGTTGCAGAGACCCCCATAGGAGAGGGAGGGGGAAGAAAAGGGTGTGTGTGTGTGTGGTTCAGGGGCAGTATGCTTAATGTAAAATATATACACTCCTGAAACTGTCCTCGTGTAATACAGTACTATGCACAACCACTATTTGCAATGAAAAATGTAAGCAATTAACCAATTTGGCCCACATTTTAGTATTCCATTACCTTTTTGAGAGGAAGAGTCTGTATCCATTCCATGGAGTTTACATCAAAGATATCAACTGCATTTTCACTATAAACGGAGAGATAAGGTGCATTGTAACCTGGAGAGAGGAAGGAAGTTACAGCCTGCTGATTATTGTGAACTATTAAGCCCCAAACACTATCCTAAGCAACTGTAGAGTGGAATCTTTTAAAAACCCAACAGTTATTACATAAGAATGACATTAAAAACAGTTTTTGAAGTGAGAACATAAATCAAGAAGGAAGAACTGATAGGCCATAGCTCAGATTATAAGACTAATACAGAAAGAGTCAATGAACACACCTTGTCCAATAAGAAATTGCATTGCATTTTAAAGTACTGGACTTTTAAAGCAGTTAAGCTGTTGACTGTTCTGGTTTAGAAAGGTAAAGTAAGATATGAATGACAAGTAGCCCCAGCACAGTTCTGCTACAGACACTGAGGTGCAACTGTGTGACAAGAACAGATCCTCAATACACATTTGTGGAAGGAATGCAATATATGGTTTACTCAAACCACAGTTCATGACTGAATCACACCTAGAAATGTGTTAGCCGACAGTGACTTCACATTAGAACACTCAGGATTATCTGACAGCTACAAAACAGCATTCATTTTCCCATTCTGTCACTGATAAAAATGTTCATTTCAGAAGAAATAAAACATTATAAACAGTTAAATCTGGTTGAGTAGGAGTTAGAAGCTTTTGCTCGTTCTTCTGAAATAAGGACTCACTATTCTGAGACATGCTTTCTCATCTGACACATGGGGTTGGTTGGGCAGGTCCTCTATCTTTCCTACTGTAGGGGAGGGACCCCTGCCTCCTGCCCCAGCAATTGTTTTAATAGACTTCTGAATTCTACCCTCGTTGGGCCCTTTTGGGGCATCTTATTCTATTTTCTGTGTTTCCCAAATAGTCTAATTCTCTAGTGGCTTTTCCCTCTCAGCATGTAAACAGGCTTAAGAAGCTTCCACTACAAACAAAGCAATCTGGGCCAAACACTCTCCCCTGAATGCACCTATAACACAGCATTCAGGACCCCCCCACACTCTGTGAGGGAAGATGGCACTCATACCTTTATCTCATATAGTAAAATAATATGTACTTAATAGTGATTATTATGCAGTGATAAAAGTATTGAATGACATATCAATATTTTATGGAATGAATAAAATAAGTAAATTTAAATCAACTCCTTATAAAGGCCACATTACATCTTCAAAGAACTGATTAAACAATCATTTAGTAACTTCTCCAGCATAAGTCTTATGAGCTACTGTTATATAAGTATAGTATATTTAGGGGGACACTGAAGAGAAAGATTTTGAATTTTTTTTTTTTTAAATATAACAACATGGAGACAAGAAAATGTGTCTCAGTTAGTTTTCCATAGAAAGATTAGATCTACTTCAAGAATTTAATGTTCACTCTGTTTGTCACCATAATTAGTACTTGAGAATGACCTTGAGAATGATTAAAAAACAAGCCGTTAGTAAAAATGATTATATTTAAAATAAATAAAAAGGCAAAAAGAAAAGAAGATAGACAAAAAAAAAGAGAATCTTACAACAAGAGGAAGGGTTTGCTGGCCACATCAATTCTTGCTGCCTAGATCTTCGGCCCTGGCAGTCCGTGTATATCCCAATGCTGTTAAAACACAGCAAATACTCTTTGTTGGAGATCTCAACTGCACAGATAGCATCCATTGGTTGATGTGCAATGAATGATAGTGTGTGGTCATTTGAATGGAGCATATTGCATGGACTTCCTTCTCCATTCAAGGGATATCTGAGAAATCCTGACTGGAATCCTACACAGAGCTGCTCACTGAAGATGGCCATCCACTGGACGTTACATGGGACTTGAATTTCTTTAAATTTCCTGTGCCGGGTCTTGCTCTGGAACAGCTCATAGCAGAGGACCTGTCTTTTCATAGCCACACACAGGCAGGACAGAGCTCCATGGCGCACTTTCCCAGCAGTTATGGTTTGACACCCTTTAGTTTCTGCCAGCTTATAAAAATCTGTCTCTCGCCCGTCCAAGGCTGACATAGGAAAAAGTCGGACATGGCGATTTCGGCCTGAGATCACAGCAACAAGCTGGTCACTTGGAATGAGTTCAATCTGATGAATTTTCTTATTGTCACCAACTCTAATAATCTCTACAGGAAGAAATAACATTAAATGCAAAACAGTTGTATTGATTGTATCCAAATAAACACCAAAGTAGATAGCCCAACCCATACTGAAGACACATACACACAAAAGTATCAAAGGTCAGAAATCACAGAGAAGACAAGGAGGATAATTAAACCCATTATCAGATCACTTAACCCACAGACAGCTGATAGCTGGTATTAAGTGCAGCACCAAGATCTTGTCAGCAAGGAGGCCAGTGTAAAGCATGCTGATGCTTTGTGGGACTAAATCCTAGGAACTTCACCATGGAGTTCCTAGTTTCAAAATCCAAGTAACTGCAACTCATGTCTCTGGGTATTTCTTTTTAAAGATTTATTCTATGTATGTGGGTATTCTGCCTACATGTATGTCTGTGCCTCACTTGCATACCCGTGTCCACGGAAGCTAGAATGGATCATATATCCTGGAATGTAAGTTACAGATGGTGTAGGCCACCATGTGGGTGCTGGGAAATGAACCCCTGGGTCTTAGCTGCTGAGCCATCTGTCTAGCTCCACCTCTTCAGTGGTTCTTTGTGTGTACATATGGCCACGTATGCACACACAAGCATGAACCACCAGAAATCAGCCTAGGCTGTTCTTTCTCCGGAGCTGTCTGCCTTGAGCTTTAAATTGTGGATGTGTGTGGGTGTGTGTCACAGCATGGGTTTGGTGGTCAGAGGACAACTTTGTGAAGTGAGTTTTCTTCTACCTTTATACAGGATCCAGGGATCAAACACAGGTTACCAGGCTTGCATGGCACCTTTATCTGCTGAGTCATCTTGCCCACACCCACCTTTGTTTACTTAGTCAGGTTCTCTCACTGGGACCTGGGATTGACAACTAGGCCAGGCTGGCTGGCCAGTGACTACCAGGAGTCCTTCTGTTTTTGCCTTCTCAGTGCTAGGATCACAAGGCACACTGCCATGCCCAGCTTTTTATGTGGCTCTGGGAGAGCAGTGCTTACACAGCAAGCACTTACCAACCGAAGCATCTTCCTAACACTTCTCAAGGCATTTCTATGGCCTTGAGAATCAAACTCAAGTGACCTGCTTTCTCAGGCTCTAACCTGATATAAAGACAGAACTTAAAATGCTATGTTTATGAAAAAACAAATTCAATTGGTTTTGCTTTATTTCACTCAGCACTTTATTTACCCCTAGGGCACTAAAAACCTGTTGTACTGAACCACAAAGGATTTTAGACATTATCTCTTAAAGCAATACTAAGAATGAGAAAAGTAATTTGTAGTTTTCTATGCCATCTTTAGACACAGATCGAACTGTTGGTAAAACAGGTGAGGGCTAACAGAACTGAAATCCTCTTGAGTTAAAGCTGGTGTGGTGACATACACCTTTAATCCCAGGAGGAAGAAGCAGGCAGATCTGTGAGTTCGGCCAGGCTGCTCTATATACTGATTTCTAGGACAGCCAGAGTTATGCAGTGAAACCCTGTTTCAAAAAACCAAAAAAGAAAAAAAAATTCTTTTGATTTAAAAATATATAAAACTATATCTGGAGAATCTTAGTAACACAATCCTGTTCTTAGACTTCAGGTTTGAGAGTTTTATATCATTGAAAATTACTTCAGAATAACTGGGGTTTCTCTTACCATCTTTGGTGACATGCACAACAAATAATCCTTCTTCATTTCCCAAAGCTATCCTTTCATGATCTATTTAAGACACAAACATAAAACATTCTCATCAGATAAAAATCATGTAAAGGTAACAGAACAAGATAATGAGAAAATTTGGTATTAGAGGGAAGATAAATAAAAAAAAATCAAAATATACCATTCATACTTTCCCTTAGATTGTAGTGTTAAATATGTCATGCGTTTAAAAACAGGACAATCAGCTAAAAGTCCGCTTTAGTATTGAAGGAAATGCTTATTCAGTAATGAGAAAACTAAAAGCCTGGTTTGTGAGTATCACAGACATTATCCATTCTAGAGACACTGTGAAAGGTGTTTGAATCCTGCTCAGTAGACTTTTCATGTTTTCTAGATAGCAACAGAAGTGAGGTATGTGTATATAAGAACAGAGCAAAAAGGTAAACTTCCGCATAAAGAAGCTGCTATTTGCTGGTGACATGCTACATATTCTATGACTTCAAAACACTTCAATAACATTCATTACACATGAAACTCACACTCCAAGATTTAACTTATTTCAATGCACAAAAGTAGAAGAAAAAGGTTAGCAGGTTGCCTTTTCACACTAGTGCTTTTTAGGCAGGTAATATGAGTGCTAAAAGACAGATCTGACACAGGGCTCATCATCCCAGAAACATCTGACGTACACCAGCCACTGTGTAAACAGTGGTGTCAGCTCAAAATGCAATGTAGTATACAGTAATGATAATATGACGGCTGTTATAAATACATACCTATGATTGCAGCTGCCTGCGTTGTCTTAATGAGGGGCAGAGTGCTGTCATAAGCCTCTTTGGGAACATACACTGAGCGATCTCTGAATTTGTTTTTCTTCAAAATCTTGTGTAGTTCATTCAGCACTCCCACCCACTTACTCTTCTCATTCTCACTGTCT